>NW_028245777.1:0-62584 GCF_964263255.1 Lissotriton vulgaris | reverse complement strand
TTGTGTTTATTTCAGTTCAGTTCAGTTCAGTTCAACTTTATTCGGGTACAATAGTAACTATAAAAGCACAGAGTATAAATACATCACAATGATACAAAAGATAAAAAGAAAAATTCCATGTAAGTATGTCCAAAATAGCTAATACACGAATATAAATACATCATAATAATTTAAAAAGAAATAGCAAGATTTTCATATACATAAATCGTATGTCACTGGTGCAAGAATGATCATCATATTGATATATACAACTAATTGGTTAAAACAGTTTACAAATTGCATAAATATCAAGAATCCATCATAGACCTATGCGCCTTTATTACAGTTTTAAGAAAAGTGCCAGTGCGGAAAATCAATTTGACATTGTCTAAGTCTAGCATATGGCGATATGCTACCTCCAGAGTAATTGGTCTTTGCTTAATAAAATATGGGTAAAGCATCTGTGTAGAATATTTAAGATAGTATTTACAGAAAAATATAAAATGCATAGTGGTTTGCTTGCTCCTATCATCACAAGGGCACACAATTTGTTTAAAATTTTTACTATAGCCCAGCGGGAAACTGTGTGCAAATCGGATTGTACCTGCTCTTAGACGTAGCAAGATGCTCCTTTCCCAGCGGCTCATTGGTAGAGTTAAGTACATGCCAAGCGGGCCATATAGCTTCGCACAAGGGTTTTCCTGGACTCCACCACCAGCCGCTCGTTATTGTATAGTGAATACAAGGCATTCCGAAGTTCTTTTTTAGGGACTAATTCGGCTGATATGTGGTCCAGGAAAAGACTTTCTTTGTTTATACTATGCAAACTTGCAAGAACACCGCTTAGCCATGGGATTTCTAGACCTTTGTTGCACTGCAGACAATCCTTAATAATCTGTTGTGTCAGAAGTGCCACTTCATTTTTCCAAACTGATGCACACATAAGTGCTGGCCGTGCTCGAATAAAATCAGTTATAAAATTAATATTGAGCTCCTTGTGACATATGTATTGAGGGGTTGAGATCGGGGTGTTCAGCTATTTCCTGCAGAACCTGTTCTCTTCACGCTGAATTGCTGAACAATTAGCACTTCCCAACATTTCTGCACCATATGTTGCCAACAGGGCACATTGTAGTTTATATATTTTCTGTACTGCTAAAAGAGCACCCGTGATTTTAGGGCGGGGTAGGCTTAAGATTGAGTTGGTGGCCTTTGATATCTTGCTCCTGGTGTGAGCTAAGTGCTCACTCCAGGAGCCGTTCGCAGCAAAGGCCAACCCTAAGTAAACAAATGATTTCACGGAGGTCAGTTTTTGACCATCTATTGTGATCATTCCTAATTCACGCTTACAGAGGCCACTACTCATAAGAAAGGATTTTTTTAAATGTACTCGAAGGTCTAGTTCTTTCATATAGTTATTAAAATGTTGGACAAGAAGACGCAAAGAGTTTGGGGTACGGCCTATGAGAACCGCATTGTCTGCGTAGAGAAGTATCGGGATGGGCACTTTATTAACATATGGAACATCTTTAGTAGCCGTTTTCAGATAGGCATTCAGTCCATTGATATATAAGAAAAAGCAGGGGTGCCAACACGCATCGTTGTCTGACACCCCTGCCAATGTTAATGGTCCTCGAAACCTCTCCACCCATCCCTATCCTCACTTGAGCCTGGAGGTCTCTGTGTAAGTACGCTAGGAAATTAACTAATGTTTCATCCAGCCCACATGCCAAAAGGATGGCCCACAGCCTTGACTTATTAACTAGAATTTACTTATTACTTATTAACTAGATCAAAGGCTGTGGACAAATCCATAAAGGCCATGTAGACTGGAGTCCTCCTTGCGATAGTATATTTTCCCAGGAATAAGTTTAAATTAAGGCATTGTTCGACGGTTCCCACCTTTCCCCTGAACCCCAGCTGACATGGGTCCAAAATAGCATTTTCTTCTGGCCATCCCACAATTTTATTGTATAAAACTCTTCCTAGAATTTTGAGGGTGTTATCTATAAGGGAGATGGGTCTATAGTTGCACGGAAGTGATCTATCTTCCTTCTTGAAAATCGGGACTATAATGCTTCTTGCCCAGGTCTCAGGTGTTTTAGTCATAGTTAGATTATTAAAAAAATTCAAAAGTAAAGGGGCCCACAAAGCCGGGTTCCACTTAATTAAATCGATGGGGAACCCATCTGGGCCTGGCGCCTTATTAGTTAAACTCTGGTTAATAGCTTCCATGACTTTTAAAATACTTATATAATTGTGTTTATTTAGACGTCTGTGCAAAGACTGACAAGCATTGATTTTGGCCAGTCACCTTGGCCTATGTTTGTTTTTTAAAGCAATTCAGGGGCTGCTAGGCCTATGTGAGAGTTACATTACCTGCTTTATCTTTGTGCTCAAAAGGTGCCCAAAAGCGAAGATATCTTACATGTTCCATCTTGTGTGGAAAGATCAAGCATAACTAGATATGTTGCCATTCACAGGAGCACTCTGAGAACATCAACCTTACTACTGATGAGGTTGACCATACTTCCAAAAAATCAGGACCTGGGAATTGAAAGAAGACACCTGGAGCCCAAATACCTCAGGGGCGGTCACAAGAGTATTTAGCTGCTTACCACGGGACCAGGGTGTGGGAGAGCGAGAGCATTAACATGGAAGCATTCTTAGAGATAATGCATTTATTTACACTACTTTGACAATAGAGAGTGTCAAAGCCATATAAGTGTAGCAAAATTGGCTGTTTTCCTGTCCCTAACAAAAAGCAAATATTCCATCCTGTGGGGTTATATAGGATTTAAATGAAAACCAAAAACCCCACACATGTGATGTGAAGCAGCCATGTAACACACTTTTGATGAGTTCTAAATAGTGAATTGAAAACTGAATCTGGTTATGTGATTTGAACGTCATATTGAACACTATGGATATCAGCTGTCATAATTCCTTCTAAAAGGTAGACTGCATAGTGCTTTAATCTAAAACGTACATTGTAGGACATTATATTTAATTACAGTTATATTAATTGGGCTCTACATTTCTGCCGAGCCTACACTTATGGTAGCACAGCTGATTCTAGTGGTGCTCACACAAATTTCAATATGAGGGTGCTGCGATCAATGTTAATCACTGAAGTCATAGGGATTGTGAAAAATCCAAGCATTACACAAAGAACAAGTAATGGAAGGCCATCGTGTTTCCGTGAATATTTATTATTTACGCATCAATAAGTGAAATATCTTTCTTTGTTTTAATCCTAATAAAATCTTTGTTTCTGTCTCACCTCAAAATTACAATAGAAAGTGCTTTATTTGTATTTTCTTAACTGCTCATGTTTAGAATTATTAGTACAGTTCATTTAAAGGTATTTCAGTTTTGTTGTATGTTAGAAAAAAGTTGACCTTCTACAGCCTTTCATTTCACACTCGTATTCCAGTAAGAATGTCACACAGTTCATTTTCCAAAATCCACTCACTCTGCAATCAGAGAAAGAAAACTAAAGATCAGTCTCCATGCCAAAATAATAAGAAGCAATTTTTGGGAAGATATCTCCTGACATTGACTTCTGGGGCAGGATAAAAGCAAGCACTGGCAAAGCTATTAGGTCTGACATTGTCCACCAGCATTTTGGCAATTTTTGTTTTGTGTTGTCATGGCTTTTGCAATCTTCATAATTTGGAGATCTGCTGGGCATTTGCCAATTTAAAAAAAAATAAAAAAAACATTGCCTAAAGGCAAACATGACTTTGGATCTAGAAAAAGCACACATTATCATAGTACTACTCACTGGTACTGAAGGGGACTACTTTATGTGAGGATGCGCTCCTTGTGAAAGGGCAGCATTCCATAACTCATGATGGAGGCAGCCAAGTGGGGTGATGCGTTGCCCCCAGATTCATGCTTGAGTGGGTTTGGGAATAATGTGAATAACTCAACCACAGACAAATGGATGAAGTGTGGCTGAAAACCCCCATAGGCAGCTAAGTCATGTACATAATTTAGCAAAATCAAAAGATCTTAGATAACACAGATGTAAAAAAGCCAGTTGTTTTCCATTGGCTGGCAGCATTTTGCCATTGAGAAAGTAAGAAAGCTGGAAAGAAAGAAAATGGAAGGAAGGCAGGCAGGAAAGAAGGTAAGAAAGAAAGAAAGAAGGAAGACAAAAATAAAGAAAAATATCAGGAAAGAAATGTTATGTTATGTTATGTTATTGTAGAGTTTTGTTAAGCGCTCAGCTACTCGGACCGAGTGTCCCGGCGCTGTCAGACCTAACAACAACACATCCATCGCGGCCGAGGGGAGATTAATTGCAGAACAACCACGTCTTCAACTCCTTCCTAAAAGACAAAAGAGTCCCGCTTTTCCTCAGTGACAGTGGCAGTGCATTCCAGACTCAGGGAGCAAGATAACCAAAAGAGCGGCCCCCGATACGAGCGCGCCTAATTGCAGGGATAGTGGCCAGTGAAAGGTACGCAGAGCGAAGTGCTCTGGATGGAGTGTGAAATCCCAACCGCTTCCTAAGGTAACCTGCACCAGAGCCATGGAGGGCCTTAAATGCCAAGGTCAGTGTCTTAAACTCGATGCGTTTCCGTATCGGAAGCCAGTGAAGGGATTTTAGCAGGCCCGCAGCATGAGACCTCCGGCCAAGGCCAAAAATGGCACGAGCGGCCGAGATCTGCACCACCTGTAGGCGTGAAAGGAGATAATCAGGGAGGCCGAGGTAGAGTACGTTAGCGTAATCAAGCCTCGAACCTACCAGAGTCTGCACTGTACTTTTCCTGTGGGCAATAGATAAAAAAGGAAGGAATTTTCTGAGCATTCTCAGTATCCTAAAACATTGACCCACCAGGCCAAGGATTGTGGTTTAAGGGACAAACCAGTGTCCCACTTGACCCCCAAGTTCTTTGCCATCCCCGTCTCCACGGAAGGGGGTGGATATCAGCCGCCCACCAGGACTTCCAACAAGGGTCAGGAAGACACCCAAAAAAAGGACCTCTGATTTATCTGGGTTGCATTTCAGCTGGTTTGCATGAAACCAGTCGAACACAGCACCCAGGCAGTTCTTAATAAGCTCTCCATCAAAGTCCCTGTTCTTGCCACAGGTGAAAAGAAGCTGGGTGTCATCAGCGTAAGAGACAATCTGGGCACCTCACGCCTCGGCCAGCACCACCAGAGGGGACATATAAAGGTTAAAAAGAGTGGGACTTAGAATCGCCCCCTGGGGGACTCCAACCTCCAATGGCGGTACTACGGCTGAGTGAGGCGGGGCCCAGACCGTCTGTTGTCGATTCGAGAGAAAGGACTCAAACCATCTGAACACCGTTCCCCTTAACCCAATCTCCAAGAGTCTAGCCAAGAGGCGGTGATGAGGAACGGTGTCAAAGGCCACCGAAAGGTCTAATAACACCAGCAGTGCCCTTCCTCCCTTATCCTGGACTTCCTTGATCGCTTCTGACACCTCAAGCAGTGCCATCTCCGTGCTCATGTTAGCACGAAAACCGGACTGGGTAGGATGGAGGATGCCATGGGATTCCACGAAATCCGCCAGGACCGCCTGCACGTGCTTCTCAGTCACTTTGGCCAAAACCGGAAGCAGTGAAATAGGACGGTAATTGGCGTGGGCGGCTGGATCTTAAGCCGGCTTCTTTAAAAGGGTAAGAACCAGGGCTTCCTTCCACAAAGGAGGCACAACTCATGTCTCAAGAGAGAGATTCAAGATTGGATTGACCAAAGGGTTAATCACCTGAGCCAATTTGGCGAGGTGCTTGGCTGGGCAAGGATCAAGGGGTGATCCCGATCGCATCTTGGATAGAAACTCAAACGAGTCTTGTAGTGGAATAGGAGGAAAATTAGCAAGCAAGGGCTGCCCCGACTCAGGTTTGGGTACGGGGCAAGAAGGCAAGAAATAAGAAAGACACGAAAAAGGAAACCTAGGCAAGAAAAAAGAAAAGAAAGATGGCAAGGAAGAAAGAAGGAAATAATGGAACCAAGAAACAAGGAAGACAAGAAATATGGATAGATAGAAAGAAAGCAAGAAAGAAAGAATAATGGATAAAAAAGAAAGACGGGATAGAAAGAAAAAACAAGAAAGAAAGAATGGATGTTACAAAGTAAGAAAGAAGGAATGAAATCAGGAAAAAAAGAAAGAGAGGTAAAAGGGAGAAAAAAGAAAGAAAAGAGACGGAAGAAAGGAAAAAATAAGAGAGAAATAAAACAAGAGAGAAGGAAAGAGAAGGATAATAAGGGGGAAAGAATGAAAGCAAGAAAAAGGAATGAAAGCAAGAATGAAGGAATAAGAGCAAGAAAGAAGGAATGGAGGAATGCAGGCAAACAAGAAGGGAAAAAGGAATAAAAGCAAGAAAAAAGGAAAAGTGGAAATAAAGAAGACAAGAGGAAGAGTAAAAAAGAAATTAAGAAAGAATAATCAAGGAAAAACAGAAATCAAGGAATAAGGAAAGAAGAAAGAAAGAAAGGAATATAAGAAAAAAGGTAAGAAAAGAAAGTGAAGCGTGAATAGAAAAGGAAAGAACGAAAGGAAGAAAGAAAAAAGAGAAAAGAAAAGAAAGAATGAAAGAAAGAAAAGGTTTGAAGAAAGAACAAAAAACAAAGAAAGAAAGTTAAGAAAAGAAAATGTATGAAAGACAGAAATTAAAATACGTTTTAAAAGTGCTGCAAATAATACACGTATACTTGATAAACACTGGTTTTCTTCCAGAGCAAAGTCTGTTTTAGAATCATTAGTGAAACTGAGCCAAAATAACCGTGCTCTGAAGAATTGTTTGCTTTTGAATTCACATGTATATTATAGAAGCTTTCGATAATTTAATACAGAACAGTTTTAAATGGATGCAATCTCTTATGCTGTGAAATACCAGCAGCCGGATAAAGGACTCTACAAAAAGGAATTTACAACAGGAATGGACAGGGAAAGGAACTCATAAAGTGTGGAATGTGGCCATTAACTGGCTCACTGGTATTTAACGTTCTGCTGTCACATCAGACTCTTAACACAAAGGGAACATCAAAGTGATACATTAGAAACAAAACATTGGCACAAGAGAGAACTAGCATGTGTGCGGATGGGCTCCTTATGAAAGAGCAAAATGCTGTCACTCAAAGTGATGTTATCCAGTGGCTGAAGTAGTTTGACCTTTTGTCCCAGGCTGTATGCTGTAGTAGGTGGGAGCAAAAGGTGAATTACACACAAACAGACCAATGGATGAAGAATGCTGTCTGGAAGCTGCTATAAAATAAGCATATTGCATATATGTTTTTTAAAAACCAAAAGGTCTTGGCAAATGCCAAACCTAAAAATATAATTTAAAGGTATAATGTTGGTCTTCCACCTTCTGGACTCAAGTATGGTTATTTTGAGGGTGTTGCAGCACCCCCAGCACCCCTACTTCCATCTATAAGGTGTGAGGTAATCTGAGAACGATATATAGTTGACTAATTCTCAGAGTGTATGAAAAGTCCATTATATGTGATTCGAGGGGTGTAATTAAAGAGATGTGCACACCACATTCTCTCCTTGTTTAACAATTTGAGGACTATGCACTTTAATTGTGGATAGAAAACTTCCAAAGAAAAGAATTAACCTCTTGTATGTGAGAAACAACATTGTCATGTAAAAAGTATACAATTTTGAAAGTTGTGAGATTTGAAATGTAAATTTTTTTAAGATTACCTTTTCTGAATTTTTGTAATATAAATGTTTTAATACGTATTTATGTATATACATATTTATTGAAATCACATTTTGCACTTTATCTGTAAAAAGAAAAGATTCACAACTGGGTGGAGAAGTATTTCTTCCTTGTTTGCCCGTTACACGGAAAACGTTGCATGTATTTATTGGTTACTGTGATGACGTATTGCCAGTTTGAGAAAGGCTGGGGAGCCAGCCAAAACGCGTTTTGTCTGGCAACGTTAAATACAAATTGAAACTGCTTTCCTGTGGAGTGTTGGAGTCTGTTCAAGGATGGTGGGACAAAGAAGTGTTGTCAATTTGTGTCCGACGACACTGATACCGTAATCTGACACAAACCTCATTCAGGAGCACTGCGGTCTTCAGCAACAAAGGAGGACCGTATGTAAAATACCTACCTTGCAGCAACCAGAGAATTCATATCAGTGGATATAAGAAGTGAGAGTCGGAACTTGATGCTGAATTGTAGTCGGAGTGTCGGTGGACGCCCAGTACCAAAGGTAAGTTACACCGTTGCTGAATGAGTTGAAAGGCATAGCGGGAGAGGAGCTTCTATATTACGGCAGTGGGCACAGGATCGCATTGAATATTATAAAACGCATTGTGGCCACAGAATGGCTAGAGAAAGGGTGGAGGCAGGCGAGAAAATGTTCAGTGAAGAAGTTGCTGCTTCCGAAGAGAGGGGCACTAACCAAGGAGTCACGGCTGCGACCTCGGATGTACAGACAAAATTGAGAAAATTGAGCCCAAAATAACCGTGCACTGAAGAATTGTTTGCTTTTTAATTCACATTTATATTATAGAGGCATTCGACAATGTAATAAAGAACAGTTTTAAATGGATGCAATCTCTTATGCTGTGAAATACCAGCAGCTGGATAAAGGACTCTCCAAAAGGAACTTACAACAGGAATGGACAGAGAAAGGAACTCATAAAGTGTGGAATGTGGCCTGTTCCATTACCTGGCTCACTGGTATTAAGCGTTCTGCTGTCACATCAGACTCTTAACACAAAGGGAACATCAAAGTGATAAATTAGAAACAAAACATTGGCACAGGAGAGAACTAGCGTGTGTGCAGATGTGCTCCTTATGAAAGAGCAACATGCTGTCACTCAAAGTGATGTTATCCAGTGGCTAAAGTAGTTAGACCTTTTGTCCCATGCTGTATGCTGTAGTGGGTGGAAGCAAAAGTGAATGACCCACAAACAGACCAATGGATGAAGAAAGCTGGCTGGAAGCTGCTATACAACAAGCATATGGTACATATGTTTTTTAAAAACCAAAAGGTCTTGGCAAATGTCAAACCTAAAAACATAATTTAAAGGTATAATTTGGGTCATCCACCTTCTGGACTCCAGCATGGTAATTTTGAGGGTGCTGCAGCACCCCCGGCACCCCTACTTCCATCTCTAAGGTGTGAGGTAATCTGAGAACGATATATGATATATAGTTCACTAATTCTCAGAGTGAATGAAATGTCCATTATATGTGATTCGAGGAGTGTAACTAAAGAGATGTGCACCCCACACTCTCTCCTTGTTTAAGAATTTGAGGACTATACACTTTAATTGTGGATAGAAAACTCCCAAATTAAAGAATTAACCTCTTGTATGTGAGAAAAAACATTTTCATGTAAAAAGTATACAATTTTGAAATTCGCGAGATTTCAAATTTACATTTTTTTAAGATTACCTTTTCTGAATTTTTGTAATATAAATGTTTTAATATGTCTTTATTTATATACATGTTTATTGAAACCACATTTTTCACTTCATCTTTAAAGAGAAAAGCTTCACAACTGGGTGGAGAAGTATTTCTTTCTTGTTTGCCCATTACACTGAACACGTTGCCTGTATTTATTGGTTACTGTGATGACGTATTGCCAATTTTAGAAAGGTTGGGGAGCCAGCCAAAACGCGTTATGTGTAGCAACGTTAAATACAAATTGAAAACTGCTTTCCTGTGGAGTGTTGGAGTCTGTTCAAGGATGGTGGGACAGACAAACATCGTCAACTCGTGTCCGACAACACTGATACTTTAATCTGACAAAACCCTCATTCAGGAGCACAGCGGTCTTCAGCAACCAAGGAGGACCGTATGTAGAATAGATACCTTGCAGCAACTAGAGGATTCGTATCAGTGGATGTAAAAAGTGAGATTTCGAAGCTGCTGAATGGTAGACGGAGTGTCGGTGGACTCCCTGTACCAAAGGTAAGTTACACCGCAGCTGAATGAGTTAAAAGGCATAGTGGGAGAGGAGCTGCTATATTACGGCAGCGGGCACAGGATCGCATTCAATATTATAGACCACAGAATGGCTAGAGAAAGGGAGGAGGCAGGCGAGAAAATGTTCAGTGAAGAAGTTGATGCTTCCGAAGAGAGGGGCACTAACCAAGGAGTCACGGCTGCGACCTCGGATGTACAGACAAAATTGAGAAAAATTGAGCCCAAAATAACTGTGCTCTGAAGAAATCTTTGCTTTTGCATTTACATGTATATTATAGAAGCATTCAACAATTTAATACAGAACAGTTTTAAATTAATGCAATCTCTTATGCTGTGAAATACCAGCAGCCGGATAACGGGCTCTACAAAAAGGAATTTACAACAGGAATGGACGGAGAAAGGAACTCATAAAGTGTGGAATGTGGCCTGTTCCATCAACTGGCTCACTGGTATTAAGCGTCCTGCTGTCACATGAGACTCTTAACACAAAGGGGACATCAAAGTGATATATTAGAAACAAAACATTGGCACAGGAGAGAACTAGCATGTGTGGATGTGCTCCTTATGAAAGAGCAAAATGATGTCACTCAAAGTGATGTTATCCAGTGGCTGAAGTAGTTTGACCTTTTGTCCCATGCTGTATGGCTGTAGTAGGTGGGAGCAAAAGGTGAATTAAACACAAACAGACCAATGGATGAAGAAAGCTGGCTGGAAGCTGCTATACAATAAGCATATTGTATATATGTTTTTTAAAAAAACAAAAGGACTTGGCAAATGCAAAACCTAAAAACATAATTTAAAGGTATAATGTTGGTCTTCCACCTTCTGGACTCGAGCATGGTTATTTTGAGGGTGCTGCAGCACCCCCAGCACCCCTACTTTCATTTATAAGGTGTGAGGTAATCTGAGAACAATATATGATATATAGTTGACTAATTCTCAGAGTGTATGAAATGTCCATTATATGTGATTCGAGGGGTGTAATTAAAGAGATGTGCACAGCACACTCTCTCCTTGTTCAAAAAATTGAGGACTATGCACTTTAATTGTCGATAGAAATCTCCCAAACAAAAGAATTAACCTCTTGTATGTGAGAAACAACATTGTCATGTAAAAAGTATACAGTTTTGAAATATGTGAGATTTCAAATTTAAATTTTTTTAAGATTACTTTTTCTGAAATTTTGTAATCTAAATGTTTTAATACGTATTTATTTATATACATATTTATTGAAACCACATTTTACACTTTATCTGTAAAGAGAAAAGATTCACAATTGGGTGGAGAAGTATTTCGTCCTTGTTTTCCCGTTACACTGAACACGTTTCATGTATTTATTGGTTACTGTGATGTTGTATTGCCAGTTTGAGAAAGGCTGGGGAGCCAACCAAAGCGTTATGAGTGGCAACGTTAAATACAAATTGAAAACTGCTTTCCTGTGGAGAGTTGGAGTCTGTTCAAGGATGGTGGGACAGACAAGCATCGTCAATTCGTGTCCGACGACACTGATACCGTAATATGACACAACCCTTATTCAGGAGCACCGCGGTCTTCAGCAACCAAGGAGGACCGTATATAGAATACATACCTTGCAGCAACCAGAGCATTCGTATCAGTAGATATAAGAAGTGAGAGTGGGAAGCTGCTGAATGGTAGCCGGAGTGTCGGTGGACGCCAAGTACCAAAGGTAAGTGACACCACTGCTGAGTGAGTTAAAAGGCATAGCGGGAGAGGAGCTGCTATATTAGGGCAGCGGGCACAGGACCGCATTGAATATTATAGAACGTGTTATAGCCACATAATGGCTAGAGAAAGGGAGGAGGCAGGCGAGAAAACGTTCAGTGAAGAAGTTGCTGCTTCCGCAGAGAAGGGCACTAACCAAGGAGTCACGGCTGTGACCTCAGATGT
Organism: Lissotriton vulgaris; assembly: GCF_964263255.1. Classification (NCBI taxonomy): domain Eukaryota; kingdom Metazoa; phylum Chordata; class Amphibia; order Caudata; family Salamandridae; genus Lissotriton; species Lissotriton vulgaris. Next base: position 50,762 of record NW_028245777.1, on the reverse strand, counting down.
ACAGACAACTTCACAAAAATTAAAATTCAAAATAGTAATTGCAAGTCCCTAAATAAATATTTGGAGGTGGGGAGAATTCCAAGAGGCCTGTGAGTTTATATTGCACCAACCTATGAAAACCCCAAACCAGACATGCTCCGTGAGTGGGCAGAGAATAATGCAGAAACATCACAGATGATGATGACAATTCCCATTAAATATGCTGAACTAGACAGAGGCAAACTATTAGAAGAAACAGAGACATCAAGGCAAGCTCTGGGTACCAATGCAGCCAAAGAAACTCTAGAGAAGTTTGACAAGGAGATGTAAGGTCGCTTATCTAAGTACAAACAAGTCATGAGAGAATGAAAAGCAGTTACGTTTACACGGGACAAGCAAGATTATCTCCAAGGTCAAATTTATACATTCTCTAGGCGTTTTGCTAACATGCGAAGACAAAATTATCAGTAAAGGCACTAAGCAGTATTAAACCCAGATATACAAAAACTAATTTGGAAGTCAGCTTTGAGGCAGAGACTAATACATAGGAAAGAAATTCCAGAGGGTTAGAGGTTCAAAAGACATTCCCACTCTCCAAGAAGAGCATTGTTTTTTACGACTAGGCAGAAATCTGAGACCTCACCCAAATTGAGGGAAATATACTAAGGGCAGAGGAAACAAAGGAATAGAAAAGGCAAAAAAAATAGACGGAGCAGAATCAGAGTGGGCCAAGAAGGGGAACCAAAGCTACAAGCCCAAACAAACCAAACAGTTGAAGAAATAACACAAAAGAGAATATTCAAAACATCATCAATTTATTGGATGTCAAACTGTCCAAAGATGAAGAACATTTACTGACCGTAGGACTATCCTACTGTGTGCGGGCTAGATTCAGCTACAGTCAAATCAGGATAGATTTGTTCAAATTCATCAGAAAAATAAAATTGTGTTAATATTTTTCAAATAAATAAATGTGGCAAGAAATCCTGTTGCAACAAACCATTCAGTGGTCACTAGTTTTTAGGTATCAGATGCATCAATTATGATCCAACTTGATAAATTGGAGAATGAAATTCTTGGTCATAATCAAGTAACTACTGAGCAAGAGATATTTGAGGCACAGGGTTTGGATATGAAGGAAAATAGGCCGACCCCTTTTAGACCTCAGTCTTTGTTCATAGCCATATTGCAAAGAGACCCCATCAATATTTTCTCAGAGTTGAGGATTCAGGATTTGAAACATTTCCATCAGAAAGTATTTCTGCATGGGGGAAAAGTGCATGACTATCAGATCATAAAATATAATAAGCTTCTGGATAAATTGTGCTTCAGACAATATGTGATGATCAGACATTCGAACAAGGATGGGAATATTGTTGTTTGGTCTCTCACCATGTATAAATCAGAGGCCTTGAGACAATTAAATGATAGCAAATGTTATTACACAGCCACCAAGTCTGAAATGTCTGCTGTTAAAATATCGTTCAATGTTGAATTGGCAAAGTGACGAGGTTTGGGGTTAATTACACAGGAAGAATACCAGTTTTTGAAGGTGGAACACCCAATAACACCAGTCTTGTACTTCATAACCAAAAGTCCACAAAGGGATGTATGACGTTACAACGCATATTTTAACAACGTATACCATTACAACGCACTTTTTACAACGCAGGATCATTTACAACGAATGCCTTTACAACGCATGACATTACATCGCAGATGCTATTACAACGCATGCCATTACAACGTAAGTATCGGTAAGCATATATATATTTTTTTTAATGTAATTAATAATTTTTTAATTAATTTAATTTATTTAATTACATTTTTCTATGTATTTGTAAATATATATATATATAAATTAAAAATAATGTAGGTGTTTAAAAATAATATTCTATATCCAGGGGGGTGCACTAGTAGGGTAAGTGCTGGATAGTGTAGGGGTAAAAATTACTATTGTAACTCCAGGGGGGTGTAATAGTAGGGTAAGTGCTGGATAGTGTAGGGGTAAAAATTACTATTCTAACTCCAGGGGGGTGTAATAGTAGGGTATGTGCTGGATAGTGTAGGGGTAAAAATTACTATTCAAACTCCAGGGGGGTGTAATAGTAGGGTAAGTGCTGGATAGTGTGGGGGTAAAAATTACTATTCTAACTCCAGGGGGGTGTAATAGTAGGGTAAGTGCTGGATAGTGTAGGGCTAAAACTTACTATTCTAACTCCAGGGGGATGTAATAGTAGGGTAAGTGCTGGATAGTGTAGGGTTAAAAATTACTTATCTTTTTATTTTTAGAACTTTTTTTAATTAATAATAAAATTACTTAAATTAATTTATTTAATTTAAAGTACTTTTGTATTAATATTTTTTTTAATATTTATTAAATTATTAATATTTAATTAATTAAATAATATTTTTTAATTAAATACATGTTTTAATAAAATGATATACTTACCTATAATTACGTTGTAATGGCATGCGTTGTAATAGCATCTGCGAAGTAATGTCATGCGTTGTAAAGGCATACGCTGTAAAGGATCCTGCGTTGTAGTAGTCGCGTTGTAAAAGTAGTCCGTTGTAATAGTTGCGTTGTAACGGTTGTTCCCCTCCACAAAGACACTATAAATCTCCATGGGAGTCCAACCATATTGGGTATTGGTAGCTTGTTTGAAAATACTTCTACATTTATAGACTACCTTTTACAGGACTACACAAGCGTTCCCACAGTGATGGTTTGTGGGCAATTGATTATTATTTGGGCAACAGACCATTAGGCCTTTTACAACATTCAAAAATGACATTATGAATTATTCATTGGTATTCGCACAACAACTTCTTCCTTTTTGGCAAGGTGATCTACAAACAAAAGAGAGGTACAGCTATGGGTACCTGCTTTGCTCTCAGCTATGAGAATTTGCATATGGGATGGGGGATGGAGCAGGTGTTCACCAATGGGTACGCTGAGGATTGGTCTGAAAAAGTGATCCTTTGTACCTGTTTTATTGATGTTCTCTTTGTCATTTGGAGGGGGACTGAAGCAACAGCAAAAAAGTGTGTAGAGAGTCTTAACAACAACAATTATAATTTATATTTTACCACCACTATGAGCAAGAGTGAGGTACTTTTTTTTAGATCTAACAGTATTTGTTGGAAATTACAAGATCCAAACTAAAACATATAGAAACCCACAGCAGGCAATTTTCTGTTGCATGCTAATAGCTTAAATTCAGCATCCCCTATGCAGAGAATCTCAGAATGATGCAGAACTGCAGTGATAGCGAGATGCTAGGGGAAGTTCTTGAGGTATCGAAGAAAAGTTTTTTAAGGCAGGGCTATAGCAATTCAGCATTGAATAGTGCCAGTAGAAAGGCAATCACAAAGATGGTGATGAAATTATTTCCCAGAGAGGTGACTTTTCAAAGAGGAACGAAAATGTGAATAAAAATCAGAATTGGTTAAGAATGATTGCAAGATATAGTAGAGAACATCAGAAAATAAGCAGAATATTTTCTAAACATTGGCACCACATCAAAAGTGATTGTACAATAGGAAAAAGAATACCAACAAGGCCATTAATGACTTTTCGTAGGGCTAGATCCATGTGAAAAGAGCTGGTAGTTAGTAGTCCGGAGGTGCAGACCATGGAAAACTGGTTGGTGGGGAGTCCTGGTTTTAAATGTTGTCTTAGATGCAAGACCTGTAGGTATGGGGTTAACACAAAAGAAGTCAAGTCCCCATTATCTAATAAAAGCTACACAATTAGAACAGCATTGCATTGTAAGTGTGAATTTGCGGTCCATGTTCTTCGATGTACTTGCCCGAAAATGTACATTGGCAGCAAAATTCTAAAGGTGCCCTTGAGAATATTTCAACATGCCAGGGCAATTAAGAATAGTCATCAAAGTTACCCTGTAGCTCATCACTTCAAGGAAGTACATAATGGAGATGTATCCAAGCTGACATATTTAATGCTTGACTCATTTCCCCCTAATATTAGAGGTGGAAATAGGGAAGAACAGTTAAGAATTTTAGAATTGAGATATATATTAAACATGAAGAGTAAGATTCCCACAGGATTAAACACTGAGAAAGAACGTTATGTACATCTGTGATTGTATAGTATCAGAAGGTAGCCTATTCTCATTTGCTCAAGTGTTTAGTTTAGGGTGAAAAGAAGCAATAGTGTTTAGTTGGTTACAGCATTGAATGGAAGTGCAGTTGTTGGATACATAGAGAGGAGTGGGATGTATGATTGTTCCATTAGTATAGTCTTAAAACATTGTAAGAGGCAACAGTATGAGTTGAGGACTTTTGTTTATTAAGATATGTGGTGGTGATCGGAATTGTAGAATAAACTCCAAGAATAATAATCTATATAAATAAAAATGTAAATGTTCGTTTGTTCAAAATCGTAAATCTCTGAAAGTTCTTCACCGATTGCTTTGAAATTTTGACACAGCGTTGGAATCGATAAAGCGCTTGTTTATAAATACACAACGTTGGATTGGACACGCGCGTGTTTTTAATCGAAAGGCTGAACAGACCCTATCAATTGGGTTGCTGCGCAACAACTACAATGGACGCATAGAGACAATAGTCTACATATATTAGGATGAAAAGTTGGTGTCAGTATGGCAGACCGGGAAGTGGGTGGAGGGAGGGGGGAGGAGTTGGTTCACTTTGCAACATTAAGAGAGGACGCATAGAGACAATAGTCTACATATATTAGGATGGACAGTTGGTGTAAGGATGGCAGACCGGGAAGTGGGTGGAGGGAGGCGAGAGGAGTTGGCTCACTTTGCAACATTAGCGCATGTTTATATATACACAACGTTGGATTTGAATACGTGCGTGTCCAATGCGCGTGTGTTTTTAATCGAAAGGCCGAACAGACCCTATTGTTTTGGTTGCTGTGCAACAAATACAAGAGACACATAGAGACAATAGTCGACATATATTAGGATGGACAGTTGGTGTCAGGATGGCAGACCGGGAAGTGGGTGGAGGGAGGGGGGCGGAGTTGGTTCACTTTGCAACATTAGTGTGTGTTTATATATATACAACGATCGATTTGAATATCCGCGTGTACAATACACGCATGTTTTTAATCTAAAGGCCAAACAGACCCTATCGATTTGCTTGCTGCGCAACAACTACGAGGGACGCATACAGACAATAGTCACAAAAACATATTGTATACCCACAAGCATTGTGAAATTAAACATTTCAGTAATATGCGCTTACTATTTTCTTTCTCTTCCATTTAACCAGACTGAGCCACAGCAACCCTTGGCCAGGTACAGCTAGTGCATTTATAAATAAGTATTTTATTTATTTACCTCGGGTGATAGCAACGAGGTTGTAAAAAGCCCATTTGAGCACAATCCCATGAGGTGGTCTGAGAATGATATATGATATATAATTGACAAATTCCCAGAGTGTATGAAATGTCCATTATATTTGATTAACGGGGTGTATTTGAAGAGATTTGCACATCCACACTCTCCTTTTTTAACAATTTGAGCACTGTGCACTTTAATTGTTGATAGAAAACTCCCACAGAAAAGAATTAACCTCTTGTATGTGAGAAAAAACATTGTCATGTTAAAGGTATAACATTTTGAAATTTGTGAGATTTGAAATATTTAAAATCTTTAAGATAACCTTTCATGAATTTTTGTAATATAAATGTTTTAATAAGCATTTATTTATATACACATTTATTGAAACAACATTTTGCACTTTATCTGTAAAGAGAACAAATTGAGGCCACATAAGGAAAGCCACCTGACTCCTAATTCCATCCCTGGACTCAGCTCCGCCTAAAATGTTGTTCCGATACTCATGATCAGGAACCCCAAGGAACACCGCCAGTATGTGTTGAAATATAGGAACTACGGGCCCGATTCACAGAATGAACTTAAGACTAAATCCTAAACTTACTACTATTTGGTATTCACAGAATGCACTTACTACTTTCGGGATTCACAAAGTGAGCTTACTACTTTCGGGATTCACAGAATGAACTTACTACTTTCGGTATTCACAGAATAGATTTAAGACTACTAACTGTACGTCCGAACTCGGGGCGTAAATTCTGGCCCGGAGGCGGAGTTTCCGGCTTGGGGGCGGAGCTTACGGCCCAAAGGCGGAGCTTCCAGGCCGGGGGCGGAGCTTGCGGCTTGGAGGCGGAGCTTCCGGCCCGGAGGTGGAGATTTCAGCCTTGGCTAAATACCCACCTCCGAGCCGGAAGCTCCGCCTCCAAGCCGCCAGCTCCGCCTCCGGGCCGTAAGCTCCGCCCCCAAGCCGGAAACTCTGCCTCCGCCCCGGAATTTACGGCCCGAGTTCGGACGTAAAGTTAGTAGTCTTAAATCTATTCTGGGAATACCGAAAGTAGTAAGTTCATTCTGTGAATCCCGAAAGTAGTAAGTTCACTTTGTGAATCCCGAAAGAAGTAAGTGCATTCTGTGAATACAAAATAGTAGAAAGTTTAGGATTTAGTCTTAAGTTCATTCTGTGAATCGGGCCCACTAACTACAATAAATAATTGAACTAACTGATATATGTATGCACCATATTGTATAATTGCAGTTTCCTTCACAAGCCCCCAGCCCTGAGGAAGACCTTCTTTTGAAACACTACCCCAGGTCCAACAGCGAAGGTGGAAACGCGTTGACACACATCTCATGAGGTCCAGAGACACCATGCTGAAAGTCAATGCGCAACAGCACTTAACACACAAGCTTAATTCACATGGTTCAGTCAAGAATATGTACAACTGCCCTCTGACCTCTCCTAGGACCCCTTAGTAATATAATATCGAGAGTACCATGATAGGTCCAGTTTACATAAAAAGAAAGTTTTGGAGACTTATGATATAATAAACCAACTAAGCAGGCTAATAGGGTACATTTACTGTACAGTATGTTCCTTCTTTTGTGATGATTCTTTGTATATAAAGTTAAGAATGTCTCTTTTTCTTCTTTGTAGCATGTACTCATGATTTGTTTTGTTATCATTCCATTGGTGTTTTATCTTGATTAGTGTACTGTCTTTGACGTAAACATAATGGTGTATGTTTTTGGTCCATGTTAGTGTCTGTCTCATAAGATACATGAATGACAAAGACAATTTGCCTGCCTTTTTGAGTAGTTTGATTACACGAGCTTGACATATTAATGCGAGAAAGGGAAAACATTAATCATCTTTTTTTTAAAGATTCCTTAAATAACCACATCTCATTAAGTGAGCGCATATGGAGAAAAATTTGGTAGTTCTCCATTGTCAAAATAATCTATGATCTATGGTCTGAGAGGTACCCCCATGTTACAATGTATTTATGATTCCAACCTCTCGTGCCCTAAACTGAATCACTCCCCACCACAGACCGTAAGAGGAGGAAAGGCACAGAAAGAAGCAGGAGAAATACAGAAAGAGGCAACAGTAGACCAGAAAGACAAAGAAAAGTGCAGAATGATACAAGAGATATACAGAAAGAACAAACAAAGGTGCAGAAAGAGGCCTTGTTGCGAAGTCATCTTTTGCCCACAACTTTTTGCTAACTGGTACTGGTGGTAACTGACTGACTAACCAGGCCCAGAGCCAGGGCTATGCTGAAAGACACCTAGAAGACAGTAAAAACACCTAAATACACTAGGGTACACTATGAGTTGGGGTACCCATGTGATTGGCATGATCTCCCCTGTAAGGCCCTAGTACATAATAGGGTAGGGGGATTAAAACCACCTCTAACTCAGAGAGGCCGAAAGAGGCAATAGAAGTGCAGAAAGAATCAACAGAGGTGCCGAAAGAGGCAAAAGAGGTGCAGAAAGAAGCAACAGAGGTGCCCAAAGAGGCAAGAGAGGTGCAGAAGGAAGCAACAGAGGTGTGGAAAGAAGCAAGAGAAGGGCAGAAAGAGGCATGAGACGTAGAGAAAAAGAAAAGAGGGATACAGAGAGGGGTAAGAGGGATGCAGAAAGAAGCAAGAACAGTGCAGAAGGAACCAACAGAGGTACAAAAAGAGGCAAGAGGAGTGCAGACAGAGGCAGGAGATGTACACAAAGAGGCAAGAGTGGTACAGAAAGAGGCAGGAGGGGTGCAGAAAGAAGGAATAGAAGTGCAGAAAGAGGCAAGAGAATTGCTGAAAGACGCAACAGAGGTGAAAAAAGAAGCAAGAGAAGTACAGAAAGAGGCAAGAGCAGTGCAGAAAGAAACAACAGAGATGCAAAAAGAAGCAAGAGGGGTGCAGAAAAAGATAGGAGAGGTATACCAAGAGGGAAGGGAGGTTCAGAAAGAGGCAGGAGGGGTGCAAAAAGAAGGAAGAGAAGTACAGAAAGAAGCAACAGAGTTGCTGAAAGAGGCACGAAATGTGCAGAAAGAACAAGATAAGTACAAAAAGAACCAACAGAGGTACAGAAAGAGGCAAGAGGGGTACAGAAACAGGCAGGAAAGGTGCAGAAAGAGATAAAAAAAGGGTGCAGAAAGAGGCAAGAGATGTGCAGAAAGAGAAAATAGGGATGCAGATAGAGGCTAGAGGGGTGCAGAAAGAAGCAAGTGAGGTGTAGAATGAGGCAACAGAGGTGCAGGAAGACGCAAGAGACGTGCAGAAACAAGCAAAAAAGTGCAGAAAGAGGTAACAGAAATGTGGAAAGAAGCAACAGAAGTGCAGAAAGAGGCAAGAGAAGTGCAAACAGAAGCAAGAAAGTGCAGAAAGAAGAAAGACAAGTGCAGAAAGAGACAACAATGGTGCAGAAAGAGCCAGCAGGGGTAGAGAAATAAACAAGAGAGGTACAGAAAGAAGCAACAGAAGTGCACAAAGAAGCAACAGAGGTAGAGAAAGAGGCAATAGGGGTGCAGAAAGAAGCAACAGAGGTGCCCAAAGAGGCAAGAGAGGTGCAGAAAGAAGCAAGTGAAGGGGAGAAAGAGGCAAGAGAGGTGCACAAAGAGGTAAGAGAGGTACAGAAAGAGGCAGGGGGGTGCAGAAAGAAGGAAGAGAAGTGCAGAAAGAGGCCAGAGAATTGCTGAAAGAAGCAACAGAGGTGCAGAAAGAAGCAGGAGAAGGTCAGAAGGAGGCATGAGACGTAGAGAAAAAGAAAAGAGGGATACAGAGAGGGGCAAGAGGGGTGCAGAAAGAAGCAAGAACAGTGCAGAAGGAACCAACAGAGTTACAAAAAGAGGCAAGAGGAGTGCAGAAAGAGGCAGGAGAGGTACACAAAGAGGCAAGAGCGGTACAGAAAGAGGCAGGAGGGATGCAGAAAGAAGGAATAGAACTGCAAAAAGAGGCAAGAGAATTGCTGAAAGACCAACAGAGGTGAATATAGAAGCGAGAGAAGTACAGAAAGAGGCAAGTGAGGTACAGAAAGAAGCAAGTGCAGTGCAGAAAGAAACAACAGAGATGCAAAAAGAAGCAAGAGGGGTGCAGAAAAAGATAAGAAAGGTGCACCAAGAGGCAAGGGAGGTTAAGAAAGAGGCAGGAGGGGCGTAAAAATAAGGAAGAGAAGTACAGAAAGAAGCAACAGAGTTGCTGAAAGAGGTGTGAAGTGTGCAGAAAGAACAAGAGAAGTACAAAAAGGACTAACAGAGGTACAGAAAGAGGCAAGAGAGGTACAGAAACAGGTAGGAAAGGTGCAGAAAGAGGGAACAGGGGTGCAGAAAGAGGCAAGAGAGGTACAGAAAGAGAAAAGAGGAATACAGAAAGAGGCTAGAGGGGTGCAGAAAGAAGCAAGTGAGGTGTAGAAGGAGGCAACAGAGGAGCAGGAAGACGCAAGAGACCTGCAGAAACAAGCGAAAGAAGTACAGAAAGAGGCAACAGAGATGTGGAAAGAAGCAAAATAAGTGCAGAAAGAAGCAAGTGAGGTGCAGAAAGAGGCAAGAGAGGTGCAGAAAATGGCAAGAGAACAGCAGAAATAGGAAAGAGGGATGCACAAAAGGGACAAAGGGTGCAGAAAGAAGCAAGCGAGATGCAGAAAGAAGCAAGAGAAGTGCAAACAAAAGCAAGGGAGGTGCAGAAAGAAGAAAGACAAGTGCAGAAAGAGACAACAACGGTGCAGAAAGAGACAGCAGGGGTAGAGAAAGAAACAAGAGAGGTACAGAAAGAGGCAATAGAAGTGCAAAAAGAGGCAACAGGGGTAAAGAAAGAGGCAAGAGGGGTGGAGAAAGAGGAGAGAGAAGTACAGAAAGAAGATAAGAGGTGCGCAAAAAGGAAAGAGGGGTGCAGAAAGAGGCAAGAGCAGTGCAGAAAGAACCAAAAGATGTGCAGAATAAGGCAAGAGAGGTGCAGAAAGAGGCAAGAGAAGTGCAGAAAATGGGAAGAAGTATGCAGAAAGAAGCAAGAGATGTGCAGAAATAGGGAAGTGAGGCGCAGAAGGAGGCAAGAGAACTGCAGAAAGAGGCAAGAGATTTGTAGAAATAGGCAAACGGGGTGCAGAAGGAGACAACAGGTGTGCAAATAGAGTCAATAGAGGTGTAGAAAGAGGGAAGAGGGATACAGAAAGAGGCAAGCGGGATGCAGAAATTTGCAACAGAGGTGCAAAAAGAAGAAAGAACAGTGCATAAAGAATCAACAGAGGTGCAGAAAGAGGCACGAGGGGTACAGAAAGAGATAAGAAAAGTGCAGACAAAAACAGAAGAGGTGCAGAAAGAGGCAAGATAACAGCAGAACAAGAGGTAAGAGAGGTACAGAAAGAGGCAGAGGGGGTGCAGAAAGAAGGAAGAGAAGTGCAGAAAGAGGCAAGAGAATTGCTGAAAGAAGCAACAGAGGTTCAGAAAGAAGCAGGAGAAGGGCAGAAGGAGGCATGAGACGAAGAGAAAAAGAAAAGAGGGATACAGAGAGGGGCAAGAGGGGTGCAGAAAGAAACAAGAACAGTGCAGAAGGAACCAACAGAGGTACAAAAAGAGGCAAGAGGAGTGCAGAAAGAGGCAGGAGAAGTACACAAAGAGGCAAGAGTGGTACAGAAAGAGGCAGGAGGGATGCAGAAAGAAGGGATAGAACTGCAAAAAGAGGCAAGAGAATTGCTGAAAGACCAACAGAGGTGAATATAGAAGCGAGAGAAGTACAGAAAGAGGCAAGTGAGGTGCACAAATAAGCAAGAGGGGTACAGAAAGAGGCAGAAGAATTGCTGAAAGAAGCAAGAGCAGTGCAGAAAGAAGCAAGAGGAGTACAGAAAGAAACAACAGAGGTGCAGAAAGAAGCTAGAGGGGTGCAGAAAGAGGACAAGAAGTGCAGAAAAAGAAGCAACAGAGGTGCAGAAGGAGGCAGGAGAAGTATAGAAAGAGGCAAGAGAGTTGCAGAAACAGGCAAAAGAGGTGCAGAAAGAACCAACAGTGGTGTAGAGGGAGGCAAGAGGGGTGCAGAAAGAGGCAAGAGGGGTGCAGACATTTGCAAGAGAGGTGCAGAAAAAAGCAAGAGCAGTGCAGAAAGAAACAACAGAGGTACAGAAGGAGGCAAGAGGGGTGCAGAAAGAGGCAAGAGCAGTGCAGAAAGAACCATGAGATGTGCAGGAAAAGGGAAAAAGGGTGCAGAATGAGGCATGAGAGGTGCAGAAAGAGGCAAGAGATTTGCAGAAAGAGGCTATAGAATTGCTGAAAGAAGCAACAGATGGGTAGAAAGAAGCAAGAAATGTGCAGATAGAGGCAGAAAGAGGCAAGTGAGGTGTAGAAAGAGGCAAGAGAGGTGCAGAAAGAGGGAAAACAAAGACAGAAAGAGATAACAGGGGTCCTTAAAGAAGCAAGACAGATGCAGAAACAAGCATGGGAAGTGCAGAATGAAGCAACAGGAGTGCAGAAAGAGGAAAGAGAAGTGCAGAAAGAAGCAACAGAGGTGCAGAAGGAAGCAAGAGAACTGCAGAAAGAGACAAATGAGTTGCTGCAACAGGCAAGAGAGGTGCAGCAAAAGGGAACAGGGGTGCACAAAGAAGCAAGTGAGGTACAGAAAGAGGCAACAGATGAGCAGAAAGAAGCAAAAGAGGTACAGAAACTAGAAGAGATGTGCATAAACAAGGCAAGAAAGTGTGGAAAAAGAAAGAAAGGTGCAGAAAGAAGCAACAGAAATGCAGAAAGAGGCAAGAGAGGTGCAGAAAGAAGAAAGAGGGCCTTGCACACCATTAGTACCAATTTAACGCCCATATTTAATAATAAGTAACAGGTGACCATTCTAGGTTTGTAAAGGGCCTTCCACCACGCTGTCACACTTGTCACTGTATTTTTGGTAACGTTTGGGCCATTTGAGCTAGAAACAAGGACTTTTTTGTTCAAATCTGCAGATTAGGCAGCAGATGATGGATTATGTGGCTAATGAGGAAAATGTATAATTGTGCAAAAGTCAGTGCAGCCAAACAGTCGCATAATTCCAGTGGCCTTGCTCATACCTTTGACTAGGTCCAGAAGTGCTCTTCAGTGATTCCTTCTTTTTTTGTCTCATTGACTTCCTAATTTAGCTTCTATGGAAATGAGGAAGACTAAACCTGAGGTTACCTCTCCACAACACAGACTACTATACCACATAATTACTCTCCATAACACATAATCCCACTCTACATAATTCCTATATACTAAATATCACATACTTTCTGCCCACATATTTTCACTGCACAACATACCACTACACACAAAGTACATCCACCACACTCCAAAAAACAATAGTAAAAAACTTTTAGATTTACAACGCCAATAGCTATAACTCTTGCAAATGCAAAACCTATTACATTAAAAATGCTTCTTTAACTGGTAGTCACATTCGCCGAGTGGTGGAGAAAGGGGGCTGGGGCTTCAACCAGAGCTCAGGAATTTCACTGCGTAGGAGAGATTCTCGGCCCCCAAAGTCCCTCAAGAGTAAAGTGGACTTCATATCTCAACCAGTACTGTGCCAGGAGGCGCATTTGCAGAGTGATGGAGAAAGGGAGGTGTGTGGCCTCCGAAGACCTCTGAGCAAATCCACTGTGTGGGACTTAGTGGAGGTAAAAGAAGAGGTAGTTGGCACCCAAGGACAACCTTGGAGGACAACCACCCCTCCTATTACCTCCAGTAAGTCCCACACAGCGGCATTGCTAACTTCTCATAGCAGGCCATGCCTCCTTTCCCCACCACTCTGCAAACAGGTTCCCTGGCACATCCTTGGATGTGGATTAAAGACCAGTTTGCTGCTCGGGGTCCTTAGGGGACAACTAGTCTACCTGATACCTCCAGTATGCCCCCGATAGTGGAAATGCTGATAGGTGGACACAGGCCACGCCCCCTTTGTCCACCACTCTGCAAACGTGCCTCCTGGAACACTCTTGGTTGGGGGATGAAGTCCCCTTGCCTCCTGATGGTCCCTAGGGACCAACTAGCCCATCAGGTACCTCCAGTAAGTCTCGCACAGCTGGATCACTGAGAGTGTTCTGAGGCCATGCTCCCTTTTTACACCACTCTGCAAAGCGCCTCCTGGCGCACTGCTGCTCAGGGGATGAATTCCACTTGTGTCCTGAGGTCCTCAGGACACAAGAGGACCTCATTGACCCACCAGCATTGTGCCAGGAGGCGTGTTTGAAGAGAGGTGAAAAAGGGGTGTGGACTCAGACTACCTCTCAGCAATCCCACTGTGTGGGACTTACTGGGCGTTCCTGGTGGCCTAGTTGGTTCCTAGGGACCCTCACTAGCAATGGGGACTTAATTGTTCAACACAGAGCGCGCCAGGAGGCGCATTTGCAGAGTCATGCAGGGAGGGGGTGGGGTCTCCAGCGAGTTGCCGGTTTCTTTTTTAATTTTTTTTGTTTTATGGGAGGGGGCAGCATGGCCCCCCTTCCCTGAGCCACTTTTGGTCCCGGGGACCCCATCCCCCGGGCCTGGCAGCCTTGTTGTTTTTTCAAAAAAATTGGAGTGGTGCAGCATGGCCATCGTCCTGAGGCCAATTATGGCCCCGGGGATCAGGGAGGACAGCCTTCTTTTTTTATTATTTATTTTTGGTTGGGGCCGAATGGCCCCACTCCTCAGGGGCCAGCCTTCCATTAAAAAAAATAATAATTATTAACAGGGAGGGGGCTGAGTGGCCCCCCTCCCGGGCCACTTCTGGCCCTGGGGACCCCATCCCCCGGGTCCGGCCCTCAGCATTGGGGACCGTGGGGGGAGCCCCAATGCCCCCACGGTCCCAGCCAGCTCTCCACCTCCTGCAGGAGCCGAAATTGCTTTTGGGCAAGGGAAGCTGCTAAGATGCAGCTTCACTTGCCCAAAAGCAATTCTGCTTTGCTTTTTGGAAGTGAGAGCAGGTTTCCTGCTCTCGCTTCCAAAAAGCAAAGCAGTGTTTTGCTGTGGCAGAGTGGAAGCCGCCACGGCTCCCGCTCTGCCATAGTAAACGGCAATGTCCTGGGGTGGGCACCCTAGGACATTGCAGAAGCTGGCCCTGGGGGGTGGCGGTCCCCAGATCCATCGAGGGCTCCAGGAGGGGGGCCAACTGCCTCTCCCCCTTCCTCCATATCACCCCGGGGAGGTGGTGTTCGCCATGGCAGTGTGGGAAAGGGCAGGAGCAACCCACACTTTTAAAATTGTATTTAAGCCCCAGGGAGGTGGGGGTCCCCGGGGCTTGAGGGAGATGAGAGGCCCCCTGAACATAATTAAGACTGCCCCGGGTGGTGTCAGTCCCGGGTAGTGAGGGGGGGCAGGAGCCCCCACAAGCATTTTTTCAAACAAGTCCTGGGTAGGTGGCGGTCCCCAGGGCGGCCTGGGGGCCATGTACTCCCGCATAATATTTCAAAAGACCCGGGAGGTGGCGGTCACCGGGGCTTGGGGGGCTGCGAGGCCCCCAGACATAATTAAGAATGCCTCGGGAGGTTGCAGTCCCCGGGGCTGCGGGGTGGCCATGTGCCCCCACATATTATTTCAAATGCCCCGGGGAGGTGGCAGTCCTGGGGCTGTGGGGACCCACGCTGCCCCGCATACATTATAAATATTGCTCCTGGGACTGGCTCACCCAGGGGCTTAAGTACAACGAAGCGCGGGAGCCCGCATTTAGTTTTTTAAAATTTTCTCACCAGATTCGCACACCCAGTGCGAATTCAGCCAATTTATTTCCCTTGTGGGACCTAGGTTTCCTGCTCTCGCTTCCAAAAAGCAAAGCAGTGTTTTGCTGTGGCAGAGTGGAAGCCGCCACGGCTCCCGCTCTGCCATAGTAAACGGCAATGTCCTGGGGTGGGCACCCTAGGACATTGCAGAAGCTGGCCCTGGGGGGTGGCGGTCCCCAGATCCATCGAGGGCTCCAGGAGGGGGGCCAACTGCCTCTCCCCCTTCCTCCATATCACCCCGGGGAGGTGGTGTTCGCCATGGCAGTGTGGGAAAGGGCAGGAGCAACCCACACTTTTAAAATTGTATTTAAGCCCCAGGGAGGTGGGGGTCCCCGGGGCTTGAGGGAGATGAGAGGCCCCCTGAACATAATTAAGACTGCCCCGGGTGGTGTCAGTCCCGGGTAGTGAGGGGGGGCAGGAGCCCCCACAAGCATTTTTTCAAACAAGTCCTGGGTAGGTGGCGGTCCCCAGGGCGGCCTGGGGGCCATGTACTCCCGCATAATATTTCAAAAGACCCGGGAGGTGGCGGTCACCGGGGCTTGGGGGGCTGCGAGGCCCCCAGACATAATTAAGAATGCCTCGGGAGGTTGCAGTCCCCGGGGCTGCGGGGTGGCCATGTGCCCCCACATATTATTTCAAATGCCCCGGGGAGGTGGCAGTCCTGGGGCTGTGGGGACCCACGCTGCCCCGCATACATTATAAATATTGCTCCTGGGACTGGCTCACCCAGGGGCTTAAGTACAACGAAGCGCGGGAGCCCGCATTTAGTTTTTTAAAATTTTCTCACCAGATTCGCACACCCAGTGCGAATTCAGCCAATTTATTTCCCTTGTGGGACCTAGGTTTCCTGCTCTCGCTTCCAAAAAGCAAAGCAGTGTTTTGCTGTGGCAGAGTGGAAGCCGCCACGGCTCCCGCTCTGCCATAGTAAACGGCAATGTCCTGGGGTGGGCACCCTAGGACATTGCAGAAGCTGGCCCTGGGGGGTGGCGGTCCCCAGATCCATCGAGGGCTCCAGGAGGGGGGCCAACTGCCTCTCCCCCTTCCTCCATATCACCCCGGGGAGGTGGTGTTCGCCATGGCAGTGTGGGAAAGGGCAGGAGCAACCCACACTTTTAAAATTGTATTTAAGCCCCAGGGAGGTGGGGGTCCCCGGGGCTTGAGGGAGATGAGAGGCCCCCTGAACATAATTAAGACTGCCCCGGGTGGTGTCAGTCCCGGGTAGTGAGGGGGGGCAGGAGCCCCCACAAGCATTTTTTCAAACAAGTCCTGGGTAGGTGGCGGTCCCCAGGGCGGCCTGGGGGCCATGTACTCCCGCATAATATTTCAAAAGACCCGGGAGGTGGCGGTCACCGGGGCTTGGGGGGCTGCGAGGCCCCCAGACATAATTAAGAATGCCTCGGGAGGTTGCAGTCCCCGGGGCTGCGGGGTGGCCATGTGCCCCCACATATTATTTCAAATGCCCCGGGGAGGTGGCAGTCCTGGGGCTGTGGGGACCCACGCTGCCCCGCATACATTATAAATATTGCTCCTGGGACTGGCTCACCCAGGGGCTTAAGTACAACGAAGCGCGGGAGCCCGCATTTAGTTTTTTAAAATTTTCTCACCAGATTCGCACACCCAGTGCGAATTCAGCCAATTTATTTCCCTTGTGGGACCTAGGGGGTCAGGGTATTTCTACCCTGCCCCTTTTTCTTGTTTTTTAAATATTTTTTTTAACTCTTTTCTTGTGACTCGGTTACTGAGTCACAAGATGGCTGCTAACATATTCTGGTTAAGAGTGTTGGCACCCAATCAGAAGTCAGCTTGTGCCTGGGGGGAGTCGGGACTCCTCCTAGGTGCTCAGATAGCGATATTTTTATTTTTTTGATTTCTCTGAAACTACTGACTAGATTTACACCATTCAAAAAAAGATTGCTTTCTGAACCGAGAGCTACCTTTTTGCCAAATTTGGTGTAATTCCGTTCAGCAGTTAGGGCTGTAGCCTGTTCCAAAATTTCCATTTTGGGACCCCCCTTTTTTCTCGGCCCCAGCTTGATGAATCACCCTCCACATTTCAAGACAGGAGCTGACCAGATCTGATCAATATTTTGGAAACTTTTGCGAAGATTCATCAAACAGCACCAAAGATATTGGCAAATCAAAACATTATTTTCCTATCGATAATAGGTCCTAACTATAACTGCCTACTGGCGACTGCCAGTAGGTAATTTATATATATATATATCAAAATACAGGAATTCCTAGACAATGAGCCATTGTACCTTCCTCCTCTCACCCCAGAGAACTCACTAGCACTAGTTTGCTGGTTCAGGAGAGAGGTGGTCTTCTTCTTCAGCATTGTGAACTCTTTTCTTTCCCAAAGTGCTATCCAAAACTCACCATCTGCTCACCTTTTCAAGGAGCTTTCAAGTTTATCATCAGTTTGCAAACTAATGTATGTCTGAAGCTACCTCAAAGAAGGTGTATTTTACTGACCTGGTGTTAAGGGAGTACGAGCCTTTGTCACTGGAGGAATCAGCTATGCTGCTGGCTAACTGTAAGTTTGACTCGCCCCAGGTCTGCTGTCCCACTGATATCCTGAAGTCAATTTTGACCATTGTCAACCACATTCCTAAAAAAATCACTGAACGCCTCTCTGGGGTCAGCTACTGTTCTGAAGAGGTGGCCCTTCTACTACCTTTTCTAAACAAAACCAATGCAGATCCTAAGTTACTCAGCAATTTTGGACCAATCTCCCTTCTTCCTGCAGCAGGCAAGATGTTGGAGAAGGCAGTCAACAAACAACTTTGCCTGTTTTGGGAATTTAACTCACTTCCATGACACTCAGTCTGGTTTCTGGTTTCCGGCCAGGGTACACCACTGAGTCCGCCTAACTCAATCAATCAATCAGGGAATTTGTAAAGCACGCCACTCACCCGTTAGGGTCTCAAGGTGCTGGGGGGGGGGGGTCGCTACTGCTCAAATAGCCAGGTCTTGAGTTGTTTCCTGAAGGCGAGGTGGTCCTGGGTCAGTCGGAGGTGGGTTGGTAGGGAGTTCCAAGTCTTGGCTGCCAGGTAGGAGAAGGATCTTCCTCCAGCAGTGGCTTTGCAAATTCGTGGGATGGTGGCGAGGGCGAGGCTGGCGGAGCGGAGCTAACGGGTTGGTGTGTAGAATGCGAGGCGGTTGTTGAGGTACGTGGGGCCCGCGTCGTGGAGAGCCTTGTGTGCGTGGGTGAGAAGACGGAATGTGATTCTCTTGCTGACGGGGAGCCAGTGCAGATTCTTCAGATGGGCAGAGATGTGGCAGTGGCTGGGGATGTCCAGGATGAGTCTTGCCGAGGCGTTCTGTATGCGCTGTAGTCTTTTCTGGAGCTTGGCTGTGGTTCCGGCGTAGAGGGTGCTTCCGTAGTCCAGGCGGCTGGTGACAAGGGCCTGGGTGACCGTCTTCCTGGTAGCGGTGGGGATCCATCGGAAGATTTTTTGGAGCATGTGCAGGGTGTTGAAACAGGATGATGGAACGGCGTTGACTTGCTTGGTCATCGTGAGGGTGGAGTCCAGGATGAAGCCTAGGTTGCATGCGTGGTTTGTGGGTTCGGGGGCGGTGCCCTGGGCAGGTAGCCACCAGGAGTCGTTCCAGGCCAAGGGGGAAGGTCCCAGGATGAGGACTTCCGTCTTGTCTGAGTTCAGTTTCAGATGGCTGAGCTTCATCCATTCCGCAACGTCCTTCATTCCTTCCTGGAGTCTGGCTCTGGCGGTGTTTGGGTCGTTGGTGAGGGAGAGGATCAGCTGCGTGTCGTCAGCGTAGGAGATGATGTTGAGGTTGTGTTTGCGTGTGATGGCTGCGAGGGGGCTCATATAGACATTGAAGAGGGTGGGGCTGAGCGAGGATCCTTGTGGGACGCCGCAGATGACTTCGGTAGCCGCAGACCGGAACGGGGGGAGGCAGACTCTCCGGGTTCTACCGGCGAGGAAAGAGACGATCCACTCCAAGGCCTTTCCTTGGATTCCGATGTTGCTGAGGCGCTGTATCAGGGTGTGGTGGCATACCGTGTGGAAGGCTGCTGAGAGATCCAGCAGGATGAGTGCGGTGGTTTCCCCGTTGTCGAGCATAGACCTGATGTCATCGGTAGCTGCGATGAGAGCAGTCTCGGTGCTGTGGTTTGCTCGGAAAATGGACTGTGATGGGTCGAGGGATCCGTTTGTCTCGAGGAAGGTCGAGAGTTGTTGGTTGACTGTCTTCTCAATGACTTTTGCAGGAAACGGAAGGAGCGAGATGGGTCGGAAGTTCTTGAGGTCCGTGGGGTCCGCAGTGGGTTTTTTCAGGAGGGCGCTGAGTTCGGCGTGCTTCCAGTTCTCCGGGAAGGTGGCTGATGCGAAGGAGCTGTTGATGACGTCCCGGAGATGGGGTGCGATGATGGAGTCGGCTTTGTTAAAGATGTGGTGAGGGCATGGGTCGGTGGGGGAGCCGGAGTGGATGGTGCTCATAGTTCGAGCGGTGTCTTCGGTGCTGATCGGGCTCCAGGTGCAGAGGGTGGCGGTTGGGTGCGCTGGTTTGGTGGTTCGGTGGTTGGTCTGTGCGCCGAAGCTGTCGTGCATGTCGGCTATCTTGCGGTGAAGGAACGAGGTGAGTGAGTTGCAGAGGTCTTGCGAGGGTGTAATGTCGTTGTTGCCGGCGCTTGGATTGGAGAGCTCTTTAATGATGCTGAAGAGTTCTCTGCTGTTGTGGGTGTTGTTGTCCAGACGTTGTTTGTAGGTAGTTCTCTTGGTGGTGCAGATCAATTGGTGGTGCTTGCGAATGGCGTTCTTGAGGGCTGTCATGTTCTCTGTTGTCTGGTCCTGGCGCCAGGTTTTCTCCAGGGAGCTGCAGGTTTTCTTCGAGTTTATGAGATCGTCCGTGAACCACAAGGCTTTCTTGCTGTGGGGTCTGCTGGGAGGTTTCTTCAGCAGTGCGAGTTCGTCGGCGCAGTTGGTGAGCCAGTGTGCGAGGTTGTTCACTGCTTCGTTGGGGTCCGTTGTGATGGTGGGAGGGTTCTGGCTGAGGGA
Organism: Lissotriton vulgaris; assembly: GCF_964263255.1. Lineage (NCBI taxonomy): Eukaryota > Metazoa > Chordata > Amphibia > Caudata > Salamandridae > Lissotriton > Lissotriton vulgaris. The sequence goes on along the minus strand of NW_028245777.1, from coordinate 30,733 downwards.
GGTGGTGAGCTGGTCAGCTGTGATCTTGCTCCAGCTTCTGCGGGGGGCCTGTTGCGGGTGGTGGTGGGTCGTGGTTTTCTTGAAGGAGAAGTGGACGTAGCTGTGGTCTGTCCAGTGGAGTCCGGTGGAGTGGCTGAAGGAGATGTGCTTGCTGGAGGAGAAGACGGGGTCAAGCGGGTGGCCGGCATAGTGGGTGGGGGTGTTTACTAGTTGCTTGACTCCGAGGTTGGCGAGGTTGTCCAGCAGGGTGGTGGTGTTGCTGTCATTGTTGTTCTCCAGGTGGAAGTTGAGGTCTCCTAGGAGGATGTAGTCTGGGGAGTTGAGGGCGTGCAGGCTTACAAAGTCTGCGATGGCTTCACTGAATTGAGTGCGTGGTCCCGGGGGTCTGTAGATTAGGGTGCCTCTGAGGGTAGTCCTAGGGTCGGTGTGTATCTGGAAGTGCAGGTGTTCGGCAGCTGTGAGGGTGTCTTCCGAGTTGGTCGTTATGCGGACGGTGTTTCTGTGGATGATGGCGATGCCTCTTCCGGTTTGGTTGGCGCGGTCCCTCCGGGTGATCTTGTAGCCGTCCGGGATGGCTATGGCGATGTCGGGGGCCGAGGAACCGTTCATCCAGGTTTCCGTGAGGAAGGCGACGTCTAGTGCTGTTGTGTCTAGGAGGTTCCAGAGTTCGACTGTGTGTATGTCGACGGATCGGGTGTTGAGCAGAATGCACTTGACGTGATTCTTGCTGGTGGTAGGCTTGGCGGGTGCTGGCTCGGTACGGGTGCTGGTGAATTTGCACTCTTGGCAGGTGAACGGTCCATGGGTGCGCTTCGGGGTGGCCAGGTAGCAGGCGGGGTTCCGGCTGGTGTTGAGTGCGCGGAGGGTGGCGGCGCCGCATGTTCGTCGGGTGCGTTGGCAATGTCGAGATCCAGGGTTCCTGGTGCTGGGCGTGGTCCAGGCGTGGACGGGCATAGACGGGCTTGCCTTTGGCGCACCTTCGGCGCGCAATCTGTGCGCCCGCTGCACGTTTCCACTGCGCGTACGCGTGGACTGTGGGAGGGAGGAGCAGCTGGGAGGCGGAAGCGGGGTGGCGAATGGAAAGAGAGAGGGTTACCGAAGCAAGAAGGGGCGGGGCCACAGGGGAGTAGCGGCAGGGAGCGGGGTTAGGACAGTGGGGAAAGCAAGGCGGCAGAGTGGTCTACGCATATTAGACGGTGTATATGCGCATTGCGCAGTTTGTCACGGCTTCTGGGCGCTATAGAAGGCACAGCCTCCTCCCCACCTCAGTCCTATGGTTCTGTCTCAGGGTGGGTGACGCCGCGTGTGACGCTGTATTACCTCTGCGATCACCAACCTCAACACACCTCTGTCTAGGAATCCCGCGCCGTCATCTTGTGGGTTTCGGTTCACCGAGTCGGGCGTCCTTCACGAGGTGCTATATCTTCTCAGATGACACTCGCTCTTCCTGCAGCGGACGCACCTCGAGGCATGTCCGCAAGGTGCCTACGCGATGGAGGGGTAGGTGGGGCATAGGGAACATACGTGGAACAGCAGCACACCACAGAATCTACAGTGGATTTGTTGCACAAACAGACAAGCATACACAGAACACAAATTGAGACAACGCACAACAGACACAAAGACACATTCCCGCAATGGCAAATGACTCAGGCAAACACAGTCAGACACAAATACCCAAAAACCCACACAAAAACACAGACTCAGAAACACACAGGGCACAATTACAAAGTTGCGCTCATACGCACACATACATGCAGACACAATCAGAAGCACAAACACCCACAATCAAAATTTTACGAGCCAGGAAGGCGCCAGAGACTGAATACACAAGGTGTAGTGCCTGTCTGTGGTGCAGCACCCTGAGTGAGTGTTCTCTCGAGTGGGGCGAGGGCTAATTTTGTGGGAGGGCCACCCCCCACCTCCCGCGGTAAGGTCTGAAGTGGGGGCGAGCCGGGCCGCTGGAGATAGGGGTGACAGTTGGCAATGGAATCCAGAGCCCCTGGCCGGGCGGGGGTCATCAGACGGGAGTCTCCGTCCCTGCCCGGGAGATTAGTATTCCCCGCAGTCCTGCCAGCTGGCACAGCCCCCGCCCCCACCCATGAATCATGGGCTTGTCAACCTGCACCAGGCGGGAGACACAGAGACACCGCTGTAGCACGTTTATAGCACTTTAAGTGGTGAGTGGACTGGCCACTTCATGGTGGTGGGGTGCCTGGGATTGAGGTAGCGCTATGAGGGTCTTCAGACCTCTCCCAGGCGCTCACGCGACACTTCGTGAAAAGACAGGCAGGTACTGCGTGTCTCTCAACACCTTTCTTACTCACACGTGCACCTCCAAGGACCGCGGTGCAGTAGTAAGGGAAACAAAGTGCCCTGAAACCTCTGGTTCAATTACGCGCTATATAGGAACCAACAAATAAATAAATACACCCAAAAAAAGAACACCCTCCCCCATGACTCCCCAGTCTGATGCATGAGATAAGCATAGTACCCCACTAATATCTATGCTATTATAGGGAGATCGTAGAGGCATTTATTAGAACTTAGTCTATATAATGCAACCTAAAATAATCACGTTTCAACTAACATCTATGGAATGAATGGGATTCGGTCTATACTGCAATGACAACTAAGAACCAATGATCTACTGAGAAATGTACACGAGATGTGGCAAATAATTAATCACTTTAATTGTGATACTCAAGTCTAATCCTCACTTCCCTACTTGAAAATGGTTTTTCACACTGGACAAATCACTTTATCTCTTGTACTTACATTTTTTTAGCATCCAAATTGGGGATATTTGTACAACAGGCTACTGACCATTTATACGTGCTGGGACAGAAAAATACAACCGGTATTTAAAAAAAGAAACATCCAAATGTGTAAAGCTACCTGATGAGTCTGAACAAACTCCTGCATTCTGGAAGCTGTGGTTTTAGTGCAGTTCAAATGAATCAACCAGACCATCTCTCTTGAAGCGAATGGTTTGTAAAAGGAAAGCCCAGGACTGGAGAGATGTGTCCAAGTGACATGGAGTTCTCTGTATTACTGTATGCACGGCTGGCATCTCTGTGGGTTCGATGCATAAAATAATTCACTTAATGTGTTTGCTGTCAACATTTACTCTGTTGTTTTTAAAACAGGACAGAAGCCCTGCCTTTCTCACATCCTCGGCTGATCCTAGGAATCGTTTCTATGTGAAACAGCTTAATACCGGTCCTGCGGCGGCTAAGTACGCTTCCATTTCTGAAAACAAGTCCAAGACAAAAAAAAAACGAAGACGTGCACGTGCGAAAACTACAGTTTTGTGCTGGAAGCTTGCGCCCATGGAGTGGCTAGCCAGGAGACGAGCAGTGGTGACGCGTGGCTCCCATGCCCGAGGGAAAGCCCCGCGGTGGCGGCTGAAGTCCGGAGTGGCGGTAAGTGGGCCTTAGTTGTAGGAGGTAGGAGGGGAGAGGGGTTCTTGGTGCACTCGTGTGTGTGTGCGCGCGTGCGTGTATGTGTGCGATGGGGGGGCTCGGTGCACTCCTGCGTGTGTGCGCGCATGTGTTTATGTGTGCGAGGGGGGTCATTGCACTCGTGTGTGTGTGCGCACGCGTGTGTGTATGTGTGAGAGGGGGGAGTGTCTCTGTATGTATGTACGTATGTGTGCGTGCGTGCGTGCATTGGCGCTCGTGTTTGTGTCTCTGTGTGTGTACATGCATGTGTGTTGGAGCTTCCCAAGAGATGGCCACAGCGAGCGCCTTCGCGAGCGCGTGGCCCGCTCCGATCGCCATGGGCGCGGCCAGGTCCTGTCTCCTGGAAAGCTGCATCTCTAACAATAGGTCTCTGGCGAGACAGCGCTTTGCGCTGTAAATCGCCACGAGACCTAAAAAGGAGCCTCAGCCTCGAGGGCAGCAGCGAGCAGGCAGAGTCAGCGAGGGAGACCGGCGCACTCGGGGGGAGCCACACAGCGGGTGGAGTGACCGTCTCTGGCCAAGGTCAGGTCAGGTCTGGAGGTTTCGGAATATATCAAGCTCAACCTTGATCTGGGTGCGTTAGCTATAGTCGTTCTCTTGCATTTTCGTCAGCATTTGACACAGTCTCCACCCCATCCTGCTGAACAGACTGGAGAAGATTGGAATACAAAAGAAAGCGCTGTCCTGGCTCAAATCCAATTTGGAGGATAGATCTCAGGCGATGTTTCCTGCTCCCATTATCTCAGATCCCAAGCCTCTCACGTATGGGGTACCCCAGGCCTCGGCTCTGAGACCCACTCTGTGTAATGTCTATCTAGAGCTCCTGGCTAAGTGGGTCAAATCATGGGGTCCGAAGGTGATTTCTTATGCTGACGGCACCCAGCTTCTACTGTTCTTCCAGGACGAGGCATCTGATGCCTTCAATTCCTTCAAGAACTTCCTAAAAGCAGTAAACGACTGGATGGGCAAAAGTTGCCTCAAACTAAATTCTGATATAATGGAAATCATTTTTTTCAGTACGAGCAAGATCCCTGACTCTCACGGCTGGTGACAGCCTGAGCTGAGGGTTCCTCCCACCCCCTCTTCCTGTCTGAGAAACCTGGGTGTCAAATTCGATTTGGCTTTGTCTTTTGAACCACAGGTCAAAGCGATCTTGGCCAGCTGCTTTTCTACTTTTGATTCCCTGAGAATAATGCAAAATATGGTTCCTGTGGCATCCCGAAGGACCATTGTCCATGACTTAGCTACCTCAAAATTTGACTATGCTAACAGTCTTCATCTGGGCTTGCTAGCTTATTTACTGCAACAAGTGCAGATTATCCAAAATGCAGCCACATGCCTCATTCTTTAGGTCCTGACACATCAGCCAGTTTCTTCTCATTTCTACCAGATGCACTGGCTTCCTGTAATCAGTGACATCAAATTCAAGGCTTTAATCTTTGTCTACAGAGCTTTAAAGTTTATGGGACCTCTGTATTTGAGATGCTGACTTAAGGCATACTGTCAGGGTAGATCCCTGATGTCTAATTCACTGATGCTCCTGAATATCTCAAGGGCCATAGGGCTAGGTGTGGTGAGAGATCCTTTGCTTTTCTTACAGCAAAACTTTGAAATTCACTTCCCACCACACTTCGTTTTGCACCTTCGGAAATGATCTTTAGAAAAGGTCTGACTACCCATCAGTTTAATGTTTAAGCCTATGCTTGAGGCTGCTAGGAAGTATTTAAGGTGGTCTTGCTGCTAGTGCTGGGACGTTCATTCTGTAGTAGCTATGTGTTCTATAAAAGCCTAGTGTATTGTATTGTATGGAATTTTGGTTGGTGCTCAACCTCAAAAAGGTTCAACACCTGGGTTGTTTACCACCATTTCAAAATGGAGGGCAATCACCTCCCGGTGGACCTGTTGCAGGAAAGAGATTGGATGGTGTGTCCAGACCTCAAGGATGCATACCTGTCCATCCCTATTTTTTCTCCCCACAGAAGATTTCTCCAGTTTCAGTGGGGACAAAATTGGTACAAATTGGTCAGTTCTTCCATTCGGGCCCCCGGTGGCCCCTTGGTGGTTTACAAAACTTTTGAGGCCTGTAGTTGAACTTGTCAAAGAGGGGGAGATTGATTGTTTATCTAGGCTAGTGATCCTCAAAATATGGCCCGCAGCTGCTGGCGGCTCTGCACACCTTCTCTAGCGGTCCGCAGATCCATATATGCAAACATTTTAGCAGAGGAAAATGGGAAATTTTAGAAAAATAATTGAGAGATTATTTTTCTCCTATTTATTTCTATTGAGGCCTGAATCAGGTCTACTGTAATGTATGGGTCTTTTAGTGTGTTGCTGCAGGATCGGATATCAGAAACGCATATACATGTGTTTTTCCCTTACCTGTCACGAGCACAGAGAAACCATAGGCAGAGAATCTGTGACAAAAACATTGTGCAGTGGCATGCAAAAACAGGTTACTGGCAGTGAATACCACGAGTTCCCTAGACCATTCCCGGCTGCAGCCTGCCGAAGAATCGGTTTATTGAATACAGGAATCAGGAGGCAGGAGATTAGCCTTGAAATCGGTAGTCTCCCGCCTGAATTGGGAGGGTTGGAATGTGTGCACATCTTCCTCCAACCCCCTGGTAAGCTGAGAGTTGCAGTAGACAAAGTTGCTCGAGTGCTGTTGCTTTCTTAGCTGAGCAACATCGTTTTGTATTTCTGGGCTTGCTTTCTTTAGTTAGTGAAGCTTGTTTTATAAGCAGGGCTGGCCTGCTCATAAAACAAGCTGAAACATCTGTAGAAACAAAGCCCACAAACAAAAAAACAATGTTGTAAAGTTATGTTTTGTTCCATTTTACTACTGGGCTTTGCTTCTATAGCCAGTCTAGCTTGTAATTTCTGCAAGGCAGCCCTGCTCATACTTAAAAAGCCCATAAGAAAGTATGGGAAATGTATTTATTTATTTAAGGTTTTTGTAGAGCGCGTAGTAACCCGTGAGCATCCCAGCGCTAGAACCTAGAGAAACAAGAGGGAGCAGCAGCGGAAGAGAAGGGAGATCAGGGAAAAAGGAGGGTTTTTAAAGCTTTTCTAAAATGGGGAATGTTTGGTTCAGTTCTTAGTTTGCGAGGGAGACTGTTCCAGTGCTTTGCTGTGTTTACCGAGAAGCGGCGGCCACCAGACCTGGCTTTTTTCACTCTATGGACCGTGATGAAGTTCTCTTGGTTTGACCGGAGTGACCTGGTAGCTGTGTATGGAGTAATGAAATTTTTGAGAATTGGTGGACCTTTGTTATGAAGGAGTTTATGAGCGAGGCAGAGGGCCTTGAAAACCACCCTCTCTCTGACTGGAAGCCAGTGAAGTTGCTTCAAGGCTGATTTTGCTGATGATCTTGCTGGGGTGTTAGTTAGAAGCCAGGCAGCAGCGTTCTGGATTCTCTGTAAGGTGTTGAATGTGGCTTCCGGGGCTCCCAAGTAGATTGCGTTGCTGTAATCCAGCCTGGACAAAATAAGGCCCTGGATCAGCAGTTTCCGGGAGGTAGGGGGTAGCAGGGGGAGCACCTTCCTGCATGCCCTGAGAAGTCCAAAGCATATTCCCGCCGTTTTTTTTTGCCTGGACTCTGAAGGTCAGATCTTTCTCGAGCCATACACCCAGGCTCTTAACCTCGTCTTTGGGAGAAGGGGGATCACCTAGGCAGGCAGGCCAGATGTTTGGTGGCAGGGAGGGTCCTTTTTGTCCAAGCAGCAAGATTTCGGTCTTGGACCCATTGAGCTTCAGTGCGGAGGTGTTCATCCAACCATGGATTTCCGTAAGACAACTGTGAAGATTGGAGGGTTCTTGGTTGGGGTGTGAGAGGGTCACCACCAGCTGGGTGTCGTCAGCGTAATTGATAATCGTCACTACGAACGGGGTGACCAGCACCTCCAACGGGGACATATAAACGTTGAATAACGTTGGGCTTAGTGTGACTGTGAGTATGATGGGCCAGGGTCAGTGAGTGTGTGTGGTTCATACAGGTTGCTAAAAAGAACAAAATAATATGCAGCTAAAATAAGGTCTTTAACCCATATGTAACTGTATATATAAGGTAATACAGACACCTAAACTAAACAAGCATTGACAAAGCCAATAGATTTAATTTATGAGACCCATTGGTGTCGGCAATCCTTTTTAGCCATGGTGTAAGTGCAGCATGGCTGAAAACAATGTAAAAAAGGTACCATGACATGGCGGTCACGTCATTTTTAAGGCGCATGCTAACATGGAAGGTTGCGCCTACAAAATGAGGTGTTATATTACAAATGGGGAGTTTGGCCCGAATAGGGACAAGGGTCAGGTAGGGCCGGAAAATTGTACACATGTGGGATAAATCCAACCCTCGTAACGATTGGATGCGTATCCCAAATTTACGCTGAGATCAAACAATGAATTACTTAAGTGTAATCATTTTTTATTTTCCTTTTTCTTTAAGAAAGCTCAAAACATTTTTATGAAATCATGAAAAGGAACACAATGTAGTCATAGCACATTTTGTATACGACAATGCAAAATGGTCATTCAAACCATATCCAATTACTTACACATAACAATAACAATACAACATATCAAAAGACGATTCAAATCGAATAACAACAAACAAGACAGCACTTTTTTTTATATATATCAATATTGCATGAAATAAACAACATTTACTAATCCTACAACACCCTGGACTAATAAATAGACGTTGTCTAGGAAAAACACTGGGAATTTCTAAAAGGTCCTGCTCAAGGGGTGCATCAAGTTATAGTGACACCCTCAGGGAGGAAGAAAATATATTCAACACTCCTCAATGTTTGACTAATTGCCAAACGCGTTTCGAGCCCCGGGCAATCAGTACAGGGGCTTTCTTCAGGTCTTCTTAATTTTAAAGCGATGGTCTTGTCTGTAACAAGTACACAGATATACAAAAATTGGGTTATAAATTGTCGGGGCTCCCACCCTACTGAACATTGTAACAATGCCTCAAATATAATGGGGAATAACTGCTGGACAGTACTTCTTCTTTCGTGCTCAATTTTGAAGTAGAAAAATCGGTGCAGCAGTTTCTGTCGGGGACGGAAGGATAAGAATTTGTATCTGTTTTATTTCACAATTATATATGGAATGTGTATTCCAAAGGAGCCTACCTTTTTTCAGAAGGTCTAGGTCCTTCATTTCTTAAATTAGTTGCTGTATGGATGACTCTAAAAAATAGACTACGTTTTATTCATGGTGTTTTTTGTTCGGAAAATAAATAAAGATAATTGCTTATGGCGAAACTCAAACTACCTGATGATTAGACGTTTAATTTCGCCACCGCTATTGTTAATGAGCAGTCCGTTGCATGTAGCGTGGCTGTTTCCTCTAAAGTGTGCTGCAGGAAAAAAATGAGGTGAGCATCTTTTTTCTTTTTATTACCAATCCCAGATGGATCAGTAAATAATTTGAAATGCACTTTTTTGGTATCGCCCTAATGGGCTTTTTTTAAACAGGGCTGATGCGCCTTTAAAAAAAACATTTAACTAAAAAAAAATCAAATGGAAGAGTGAGTTAGGGGTGGGGAGTGCCACTTCATAGATGTAACCCTTGGGTTCAACCCAAACTGTCCGTTCTGGTCCCAGAGGAAATGTTTGTGAGTACCCATGATCTAGACCTGTGGTTCCCAAACTTTTGACTCCTGAGGACCCCCATTCAGTCACTACTAGAAGCCGGGGACCCCCAAGCAATTTGTACTATTTAAATTTCAAACATTTACACAGTCATTCTCAAAAAATATACAAAGAAGTGCACACCAAACAAATAATTGAATTACTAAAGATGTTAAAATTTTAGATTGAACATTTTTGCAAAAATCAAACATTTTAATGGGAAGGTTGGTGCTACATCTTGGCAACTAACTTTTCAATGTTTGGTTTTATTTTGCGGTATGATGCTCCTACTACTGCCATGGCCGGACTGGAAACCCAAAGCAGGCCTGGCAAATGTTGTCAGACCAGTCCCCGTACGGTGCACACCAAGTGCATAGAGTGAGGCTGACCATTACAAAGGGGGCTTTGGAGGCCTCTCCCCCCAAGAACTTTAGGGAAAAAGGAGCATTCTACAACACATTGTCATTATATATTGAATTGTATTACTTACTATGCACCAGGATATGACAATCTTTGTTGGGGCTCTTCAATGATTCCCTCACTATCACCCTCCAACAGTGCCTCTTATCTCTTCATTGACCCTCTGCCAAATGTATTTCATTGGTTTCATAGCACCTCTCACACCAGTGTAGGGTGATATAGCACTTTTTACCACATATATAAAGAAACAAATAATGATACATGTGTAAATCAGTGTATAGAGAATGTTACATAAGATAAAGAAGACTTCAGGGTGTAGGATTCACATGTCATACATACTGGTAGGCTTTCCTCAAGAGTGATTGGTCTGGAGAAGTCAAACTCCGGATTCAAAACATAGCACAGTGTTTAGCATTGACTTTAATATTAAGAATGCATTTATACCCAAACAAACCTTTTATTAGCAGCATCAGGATAATGAAAGACTGGGAAATAAATTATAACTTGCTAATTTGTACCATGCAGTTTGCATGCAGCTTTTTGATGCCAGTTCATAGCACACTATGCTAGAGTACGAATGTAACTTATTAACTTCACAGTACCAACAGAATCTTAATGACAAAAGCAGTTAACCACTGAGCTATGTACATAAAATAATATTTTTGAAGTGCATGGTACACATTCTTTGCAGCAGGCAGATTCACCCTCTGATGACTCTAAGCTAACACTGGACAACATGCCCATCTCTCTCTAGAAAGTACATTAATCCCCAGAGTTATCTTGGCACTTTTATTGTTGCCATAAAACTGCTGATTATACAATGAACGTTGCAGTACTTGTACAACTGTTGCCTGTGGACCCCCTGGGAATGTGTCACGGACCCCTGGGGGTCCGCGGACCACAGTTTGGGAACTACTGATCTAGACCATATCCTCCTTATGGTTCAAGAATGACACACTGTCCTTCTCCATTCATCATGGACAGCTGCTGTACGTGCCGGGGTTCATTATAAATGTGAAGAAAGCAATCTTGTCCTCCTTCAAGAATCTGGAGTTTTTGGTTTCCAGGTACACTCCCTTCTAGCTCAACTCAATTTACTAAAATACAAAATTGTAGTGATCAAGAAGGAATGGAGATAGGTATTGTCAGCATTGGCAATCTCTTTGAGGTACTGATTTTCAGGTCTCCTCTATCCATGCCATCTTCATAGGTTCCCTTCATTACAGGGCTCTACAGCTTCTCATGATCCTTCATCTTCAGAAAGCTCTTTCTTACTCTGAACAAACTGCCCTCTCAGAGGATGCGAAACAGAGATAACTGTGTGGCTTAGCCTTATGGATCCTTGGTACTGCTGGGCCATATTCTCCAGTTTCCCAGAAGTGATCCTAGAATCTGACCCAGAAGATCGGGCTGGGGAGCGCGATGCAATCTGATTTCCATGGAGGGGGGGCATGTGGCCTCAAGACAAAGTCCTAATCCATATCAATTAATTGTCTGGAGCATCTTTATCCTTTGTGTTAAAGACCTTACAGGTTGAAATGCTGGATCCTGCTGAAAATGGACAATGTCTTGGCAGTACGAAATATCAATCGCTTGGGGGAACGCCATTGTGCCACTTGATGGAGATTGCCAAAGATTTCTGGCATTACTGCCCACAAGATCAGATCACAATGACAGCAGAATACATTCCTGGACAACCTAACATAACAGCTGATTAGAACTTGTTCTTACTTCAAGACTCCAGTTACTGGAAGTTTCAGCCCAGGATTTTCCAATTCCTCAATCAAGAGTGAGATCTTTGGGTAGCAGGATCTCTTTGCTTCACGGTTGAATGCACAGCTTCTGGTTTTCTTCAGTTGTAGACCTGATCCTCTGACAGTGATCTCAGATGCCTTCCTTCAGTCTTGGACACCAAATCTGCATTATACATTTCCCCCCTTGTCATGATTCCAAGAATGCTAGCACAAGCGCAGAGACAACAGGCAGAATAGGTTTTGATTACTCCCTTCGGAGAGTCCAGGCCTGATTTCTGCTTCTCCCGGAAATGGTATGCAAAAAACTGGTTTGCATTTCCAATTTAAGACATCTTTAAACAGATCTGAGGGCATCCACATCCTCTGGTACTGCTGGGACAGTTGTTCCTGGTGGCTTGGGAGTTTTAGGAAATGATGGCAACATTTCAGAGAAGGCTTCTTTCTTCCTTGCTGAATCCTGGGAAACCAGTACCTATAAGACATACTATCCTGCATGGAAATGCTAGGCTGGCCGGTGCAATGAGAGGTGTGTGGATACCATTGAGGCAGACCTACATTTGATTGCCAATTTTCTGGCACATCTAGCTTATCAGGGTTCAACAGCTTTTGGTCCGCTATCTACGCTGGACATCTTCCAATTGATGGGAAAGCTTGTGGAAGATCATCCAATAATTTGTAGGTTGCACAGAGGAGTGAAGTTGACACATCCCCTGAGATCAATGGATTCATCTTTATGGGGGTGGACTTAGTGCTTTGTTTCTTGCGAGCATGGCCAACAAACGAGGAACTTTCTCATAAGCAGCTCTTTGCTAAAGTGACGACTCTTCTGTGTCTAGTGTCCTTCAGGCATGTTTCGGTTGACTAGGTGCTGGACTTAACAGGGAGAGCTTTCTCTCCTTCTGGAGTGACCTTTTGAATTTCTAATCGTACAAAGACTGATTCTCATTCTATACGTTATTCTGCTTTTCCTGACAATCACAAATTATGTGTTGTAAGATGTTTGAAAGCGTACGGAGACAGCATATGTGAATTAAGACAAAATCAAGGTGGTCAGCTGTTAATTGCTTTGCAGAAGCCATTTAAGCTTGTTTTCCTCAGCTGCCTCAGCTAGGGTGGACTGATGGCTGTTGTCGGAGGCAGGTAATGATGTTTCCATCTTTGGAGCTCAGTCAGTTAGAGGAGCGAAGGTCTCTGATGCTTTTTCTGTGGGCTCTAAGCTGGAAGACATTATAGGTGCAGCAGACTGGTCATCCAATTCCACATTTAAAATGTTCTATCATAAACCTATCGTGGATGTGGCCTCAATGTTCGTGGTGCGGCTTTAGACAAGCATAATCTGAATCCTCCAGCCCTGGAATGGAACACAAAATGTTCAAGCTGTTGAGTCAATAATTTTCAATTCTTTTAAGGACACGGAGGCGAGGATTATCTCACACTTGCTTGGGATTACATGCAGAGTTGCAATACTCTGAGTATAATATATATTACTTTGTCCCTCCCTTGATAAAAACTCGAAACTCTTGGTTCACATGGGGATTGTGATGTTTTCTCATTTTTGAAGGCGCATATTGTAGGAGAGTAGATTTAGCTTACTATGGTTACTCCTACTTTTTGCTGGTGTTTTACTGTTTTTCAACTTTAGTCTGGCTGGGGCCCTGCTAACCAGGACCCCAGCCTAGCTGCTTCCTCTCTAAAATAATTGCATGTACTTTAGGTACACTTTAGTTTGGTTGCTGTGGTACCCTTGTGAGTCCCTAGTATATGATACCTTAGAAACCAAGGGCATAGGTACCCCAGAGGCCTACCAGGGGCTGAAGCATGTATTATGCCACCCCTGGGAAGCCTTCCAAAATGACACCACAGGACTGCTACTGCAGCCAGGTTAAGGTGGTGTAAGCACCCCTTACTGAGATATAGGTTACCTATATCCACCTTTAATCACTGACACATATGAACCTATCAGTCACTCCTATGGCAGGCCTTATCAATCCTGGAGGCAGAGTGCTTGGTTTGTGTGAGAGGGTGCCCATGCATGAGCTGGGCCCCTCTGCAGCTTTCGGAGCCTATTCTCGGAGGCTGTTCTGTGATGAAGCCAGACCATATACTCTTAAGTGCAGTATAACCTCGCTCAAAATGCTAATTTTGGAATGGCTGCATGGAAACATGTCATGTTTGGTGTCAAACACTTTGGAATCCTACCCCCCCCCCCCCCCACCAGTCCTGGCGGCAGGGGTAAAATTCCACCCTTCTAGAGGGAGAGACATGTACACACTGGTCTAACTGGTAATAGTTTAAAAGAGCCCTGGCATCACAAAATGGATGCTGCAGCCAGAGACACGAGTCTGGCCTCCTGCTGCTGGATGAAACTCTGGCGGTGGGGGCATGGACAATAGGTTTCCTGTCACAGGGAGGTGTAACCACCTCCCAGACAGGCTTTTGTCTATTGGGGTTGGGTGGGTGCACTCTGAGAGTGCTTTGAAGTCAGCACGGGGGGCACATTTGATGTCCAAGTGCATAGCCCAGTTCAAACCAGTTTCAGGGGATACCAGCCCCTGCTCTGGCACGAAACTGGACAAAGGAAATGGGTGTAGCCAACCCTCTTTCCAGACCTTCCCATAGGTGGGTCCCGAGAGTATGTCCAACTCCTTTTCTTAGTATAAGTAGGGGGACCCTGGCAACATGACTTTAGATTACACCTTGACGAAACTCTGAAACTGAATCCTGGAACTTTGATGCTCTACTAAATACTAGAGGTCGGAAGAATCTCCCTTGGGGTCAAGGAGTGACTCCCCTGTTCAAACAGGCACCAACAAAGCATCTTGCCGGTCTGCATTGCCGAAGCTCCCGCCGGACTCTGAAGTATTTGTGACACAGGAAGAGGATTTCCAGACTTCTCAGAGGCCGACACGAGTCCCCAGCAAAGCTGAGACCGACAGCCCTCACGAGTGACATGGAACTGGAACTCCTGGAAACCATGCACATTTGCTAGTGCATTGACTTCCCAAGCTTTCCCGAAGTTGTGCATTGTGTTACTTGTAGCCCAAGCCCAGAGCACCATCTGCATCAAAGATTGTGGGCCTACACTCCATGAGTATTCATTGAGCCCACTTCTTGCATTTCCGCTTGAGGCTCCTTCGCGATCCCTGGTCTGTCGAATGGTGGGTCTCCTCGAAAATAACTCTACTTTTCCTTGGGCTTCCCTGATTGCTCCCTGGGTGACGTAACTCGAGTACTCCGGTGCTCCCGTGGGGTGTTGGCTCAAGAACCCCCTAGTTCTAAAGGGGTTTGCTGCAAGTCCACTTCTAAGTGTCCATTATCTTTAAAATTCCAACCGTGACTTTCCCCATAGAAGTTAATAGTGATTCGCGGCTGTGTTTAGACACTGCACGCGTCCCCGTGGGTCCCCTGTGTCACTACCTTGGGTGGTTCCTGGTGACCCCAGCGGTTCCACAGGCTCTAGGCCTTGTCTCTATGCAAGTCGTGGTTCTTATACCGCTTTCTTAATACATGGTTTGGTACGCCCCTAGGGCTCAACGTATATTGTGCTAATTTACTGTGTGTTACTAAGTTTACTGAATGTACTTTTGCCTCTAGCCTCATAAAGGGACTAAAGGGATGTGTTTAGAATAAATACAAATATTTTATATATACCTGGTGTGGTTCTCCTTTCATGTGGTCATTCATAAGATTTTAGACTGGTAAAACAAGCTGCTTTACATTCCTCCAAGACTTAGCCTGAAGGCTTCTCTCCACAGCTACCACTAGGACAGCTTTTTATTAAGGCTGTTGTTTAGCCTACCATCAATAAGGGTCGATTGGACTGGTGCAAGGTGCCCACTAGAATAGTGGACTGCATATGCTAGGCCAACTTCTCACACAGATAACAAATGGGCATGGAGGTTCACTTGTCATCTCAGTTGGTGGTTGACGACCGAGGATTAAAACATTTTCTTTCTGGGAAGGAATTGGAGACTAGCAGGGGCCAAGTCCACCAATCCCTCACGCAACGCACTGTCACTTCCAGCGCCTGGAGGCGCCGTACTTAACTGCAAGCGGGCTTCCACAGCGCGGTACGCCCGCCAACTTGAGTCTGCTGCTGCCACTCCGACCGGGAGACCAGCAGGGGCCAGGGCTCTCAGCCCCACAATCCCTCGGGCAACGCACCGTCACTTCCAGTGCCGTACCTCACTGCAAGTGGGCTCCCGCAGCGCGGGACATGCGCCGGCAACGCCCGGGCCAAGGGCGGGCCAAACCTTGCCCGTCACCACCAGGAAGAGATTGGGCGGGGGGGGCAGCGCCCGGGCCAAGGGCTGGCCCGTCCTTGCCCGTCACTGCCAGGAAGAGACAGGGCAGGGTCACCGCCCTTGATTTCGCCGTGGACAATCCTCCCCTACTCTGGCTCCCTTTATATGACATTGACAACAGACATGTGAACAAAATTCTGGCCAGCTAACCCCCCATTGGTGTCTCCGTTCCTTTACAGTAGTGTTTTGTGGTGATTTTGCATCTTCCAATCGTCTTACTTTTTGTGCAATCTTCTTTTGACGGGGAGTGCTGCACTAAGTATTGTTTGATTAGGTAGCTTTTTGGATATTAACCAACTATATCTCTGGGTAAACTTGGACAATTAAATACGGAGAAGTGAAAATCCTTGGAAGACATAGGGGGGAGTGGGGCTGGCAAATCTACCAAAGGGAAGAGGGCCAGGAAATCTCTTAAACATCCAGGCAGCAACTGCATGCTCGACAGGATAGATACTTTAATAAACGAGTGCGAGGAAGTCTGGAGGGTAATCAACTAGCACCCCAGACCCCTGGCGACTTAGATGACAGACCTTCTCCAAGCTTGACACCAGCCCATCCCCCGGTCATTCCAACGATGTTCCAAAAGTTACTGTTAAAAAAAACTATCCACTATTTCAAATAAGTCTGACCCTTCTACCAAGAACATGCCTCCAGCTCCTGACATTCACCCTGCTAAACCTAACGTTAATGTATCCCATGACGCGCATGAATCTGAGCCAACTATTTCATGCTCCAACAGAGTTTCTCCCCTTTCGACAATTGTAGATGAATGTAATGAGAATTCCTCACAGCCTTTGTCTCATTGCTTGGCTGATGCAGTTGGGGTTTGTAGCGTGGCAATTCAGAATAAACCGCTAGATACTATCCTTGCCATAAAAGCTTTAAGGTCAGAAATTGATGGATTAAAAAGAATGATAGAGGACCTTACAACTTTAGTTACAACTATAGCGAAGAAGGCCACGCCCCGCAAGGCAAATACTACTCCTGTGCAAAGTCTTCCCCTGCAGCCTAGTAATCATAGCTATAATCATCTAGTCTCATCAAGCTCCTGTTAAAAAAAAACTCTTCCAATGACACTAATGCTATTCAAATAGGTACCCCCGCTTTATCATTGCAGAGGAATTCTTCTAATGAGCATTTGAATCACAACAGGAAGAGGCCCGAAAATTCTATTCAGGATAGGCTTAAGAGGATGGGCACTTCTCAGGCTTCACAAGCCCTTGTAACAAAACAAATTCCCGAGCCATGTCTGGCCCAAACCCATAGCCACCCTTTAGCATCTCGCTCTCGAGCACTCCCGACTCTTGCAATTGCAACAGCCACTAGTAACGGAACACAACTCCCAAAAATATTTATGACTAGTGTCCCGAGACTTAATACCATGATTAAGAATACCTTTGAGAGTGAAGAATCTTTAATCAACAAAGTAACTCATTGGATTCGTCACACTAGGGGATGCCATTCGGTGACTAGAAATGACATACTCAGATCTCGGCGATAATCCGCACCATTTTCCAAAGTTGATGACATTGAAATCCCCTTAAAGGACTCAGAGATTGCGGAGAATCTCCTAGCTTTGGAGTATCACACCTGCCCCCCGAATGGCTCTTCTATACAGTTTAGACACCAGCTCTCATACAAGTTAGGCAATATACATTCCACACATGCAATACTTCACCATGGAGGCACATCCTCTTTGGAGACCAATGATTGACTGTCAAAATATCAAGCTCAGTTCAGGTGGTGATGCTTTACCCTGTCATTGCTCTCTATTATTGGCAGCAGGGCATTGCCCTAGACATGGGCTGTATTTTCCCCCATGAGGAACAGAATAGTGGCAACCAGCAAAAACATTGGGTCAGACATGCTCATCCCCATTATAGTGTTGTGGGCCCTGGGCACACATGCTATGCAAATAATGTACTCAGGCACATAGTTGTGGTACTAGTAACTGGTCTCCAGCACGTGCACACAGGGTCTCTTATTGGCAGGGTCACCTGACCGGTGACGCCTGTGTTGAATGGGTGTTTGCTGGGTGTATGGCCAGCCCTCAAAGGAGTGGCACATAGACTAGTGCCTGTTGAGACACTAGAACATGTTCATCCATGACACTAAAGGATCAGTCAACCCTGCTTGGCATACCATGCAAGTACTAGATTATTTAAAAAATATTCTCTGTGCCTATACCCTTTCAGCATTTTTTTTTAAAACAGTACTGTAAAATGAACTGTTTGGCCCTATTTATTTTTTTGAATTCTTGTTTGAGCACTCCTTCCTTACTACTCCCATCTGACCCCGGAGAAGGAACTGAGACTCGATTTTCCACTTTCTTGATCCCTGCAATTTGGAGCAGATATTACGTCCCACTATTTTCAAAGATAAACAACCTTCACTGGTGAGCCAATAAGTTGTACTTTTATAGTGAATTGGGAAAATATAAAAGCAAACCATGGTAAGTGTAACCAATTGTGCTGCCAACAACAACAAGCAAAAACTCACATTTTATAAGTCGATTCTTATGCAGCAACTCTGCTCAGTGTAGAACTTTTCCTATTGCTGATTGCCATACCCGCCGTGCATTGGTTTGCTGGTGGGCCTCTCGATGGGCCGGGAAAGCATCAGGGAGGCATAATTAGCATGTAACCTTATGCAAGCAAATGTCAGACAGGAAAATATATAGTAAAAGTAGGAGGGCGCAATGAAAGGGGGAGGCTAGAGGGATTCACAAATATAGGGAAGAATAAGGAAGCAGTGACTGAGCAAACACAGGTAATCAGGAGAGTAAAAAGCAGCACTCAGCATTGTTTCAGCACTTATACAATGAAAGTTGTGACTTTAAATTGCACTCCTGAATGCGTAACATTCAGGTCGCTGTTCCAGTGCCACAGTGCACCCAACAAGTTCAGATCCGTCTGGAGTTTGGAGTTCTTTGACAGGATCTGGGATGCAAGTGTGCGTGTGTGCGTGTAACCACTAGACCGCTGGGGATCTTACATCCCTATCCAACTATATATTTTCTTTTGCAAACAAACAAAATCAGTCCTGGATTAGAAATATACGAAAACAAAATGCCTGGGTACCTTCATGTCCCTTGGTGTCAGCTTCAGGGCCTTAGCAGGCAGGCATAGTCTCTCAGTCTCTGGCTTGGTGGTGGGTTGGGCCGCAAGTTGTATCATTGTGAGTTGGCCCTGTCACTGCCAGTGTCTTGGACAACATCTCTGGTCATGGCGGGCGGGGTCAGAGGCACCGTGGCAGGCCCCGGTCCTTCGGCCTGTGTTCCTCTTTGTGCGTCTTCCTCGTCATCAGGAGTGGTCGTCGTGTTCAGATCGGGTTCTCCTTCGTCTGACTCTGAGCCATGTCTGTTCTCTGGGGCCACGATCTTGAACCAGGAGGCATTCCTCGATACTTCCTCTTCTCCCTTCTGTGCTGTGATCATGGTGCCCCTTGCAGACGTGACCGTCCAGGTACCTGGCTCGTACCGGGTTAGGAACTTTCCCCCTGGACGTCGGTTCCGCAGTATCACCTGGGTCCCCGGGCTCATTCTCCTGGGGGTGGCTTTCCGGCGTCGACTAGCTCATTTGTTCCCCTGGCGCCTTCGTTCCTGTGCTTCACTGGCGACCGCTGGGGGTGGCGTCCACCCCGGGGCACTGGGGAGGAGGTCTCTTCGAGGCCCTTGGAACATGAGGGTCCATGGACTGCTTTGGGTGGTGCAGTGAGGAGTGCCCCGATATTCCCGCAGGAATTCATGTAGTCTCTGCTCCGGGTCAGCCTGTTCTACCATTGCAACCCGGAATACTTCGTTGAGGGTCCGCCTGAATCTTTCTACATCCCCATTGGCTTGGGGCCACTGAGGGGTGATGCGTCGGTGTTGAATTCCCCTTTGTCGGAGAAACGTGGCGAATTCACCACCCTGGAAAGGTGGCCCATTGTCGGTTCGTATCTCAGATGAGTATCCAAACATGGAGAACATTTTTTCTAGGGCCGGTCCCACGTGGGTGAACGTGGTGGATGTTACTTTATCCACCAGTGGGTACTTCGAGTAGGAATCGATAACTACCAGCGTGTGCCCTTCTCCCGGGAAACTCCCAAAGTCTATGCTCACCTTAGGCCAGGGAGCTGTGCAGGCCTCTTCGGTGATCACGGGCAGAGGTCTTTTAGGGTCACTCGTCAGCTGGCAGGCCATAAATTTCCACACGTGTTCCTCCACCATGGTTTCTAAATCCGGGAACCATACCTTTTCCCGCATGCGTGCCTTCATCTTCGTTGTGCCTTGGTGCCCCCCATGGGCCAGTTGCACCGCTCTGTCTCTCAGGCCCTGGGGGGTGATCAGACGCGACCTTCTCAGCAACACCCCTTCTTCGATGGTGCTCAGCTCGTGTCTGATTCGCCACATCTTCGTGAGGGACTCTCTGTCTCCAGCCGACCAGGAGTTGGAGGGGCGGAGATATTCGGCCCAGGAACCTTCTTGAACCGCTCGGAGCGACCTCTGGTAGACGTTGTCGGTGGCTGCTGTTTCTTTCACTTCTTCTAATGTCATGCTTTGGGGGCATGATGTGAGTGCCACCCACTGGGCATACTCTTCACATTCTTCGTCCTCCGACTCTGATTCAGGTGTGGATGGGTGACGAAACAAGAAGTCCGCTGGGTTTTTGGCCCCCGGCTGATATACGACTTCCATCTCATACGGTTGAAGTTGGATCACCCATCTCTCTATGCGGGGTGGCGGATGGGGAGCTGTCCCCTTGAAGAGGGGTACCAAGGGTTGGTGGTCAGTGACCATGACAAAGGAATGTCCTCGTAGATATAAGTGGAAATGGCCACAGGCCCATTTGATGGCTAAGGCCTCTCTCTCAATCTGGGCATATCTGGTCTCGGTCGGGGTGAGTGCTTTGCTGGCAAATTCTAGTGCTGTCCATTGGCCGGGTTCATGTTCCTGGGTCAGCACCGCCCCAAGCCCCACCGGGCTAGCGTCCACTAGTACCTTCGTGCGCTTCGTGGGATTGAAGTATGACAAGGTGGCTTTCTCCAAGAGGGCGTCCTTGATCCCTTGGAATGCTTCAGCTTCTTTCGGACCCCACTACCAGGCACTGTCCGCTTTGGTTAGGGCTCGTAGTGGTTCACTCCAAGTAGCTAAGCATGGTATGAACCGGCCACAGTAAGTGGCCATCCCAAGGAAGCTTCTTACTTCTGTTGGGGATTTTGCTGCTAGGGCGTCCTTGATGGCTTTTGACTTCCTCGGGTCCACCTGGATACCTTCCTGATTGAAGACGTACCCGAAGAATTCTATGGAGGGCTGAAAGAACTGACACTTTTCTTTGTGGAGTGTCGCTCCATGGGTACTCAATCTCCTCAGGACAGCTCGGAGGTGCTTGTGGTGTTCCGAAGCGGTGGCCGAATGGATCAGGATGTCATCGCTGACATTTATTACCCCAGGCACCCCAGACAAGAGTTCTCTAATGGTATTCTAGAACACCTCGGCTGCTGAGGAGATATCAAAGTTCAGTCGCTTGTATCCTCGTAGACCCAGATGCGCACTAAAAGTGGTTATGAATCGGCTCTCCTCCGCTAACGGTAGCTGGTGGTATCCCGCGTTTGGATCAATCTTCGAGAACCACTTTGACCCATTTACATCAGCAATAATATCGTCCATAGTGGGGGTCAGGTGTCTCTCCCTTCGGATCGCGGTATTTGGTAGTCGCATGTCAATGCATAACCGGATCTCACCCGGTTGTTTAGGTTTTTTCACAATAACCATCGGGGAAACCCACGGAGTGGGCCCGTGATCTTTTCTATGACAGCCAAACTCTCCAGTTTCTCAAGTTCTTTCTCAACCAATGGGCGTAAATGGAATGGGATCCTGCGGTGCCTCAGGGTGGTGGGGGTGGCCGACCTGTCGATGTGCAGTCTGATCGGTTCACATTTTATACAGCCCAGACCCCGGAATAACTTGGGGAATCGTCCCAGTAGTTCATCCACCTGGTGTGCCCTGATGCGATTTGCAAATGCTATTAGTTTTAGATCTTCGCCCGTGTGGCTGCTTATCAGGGTGTCAGCTTCTCGGTTGATGATGTGGATCTTTGCCACCACATCCGACTCGTCAGCTTTGATGGCTATTGTGATTTTCCCTTTTAAGGGTAATGGCGTATCCGCTCCATTTGGGAATATCCTCGTTTTGGACGGCGTCACCTGGGGGCGAGGGCGTAGTTTCTTGAACTGCTGTAAACTCATTACATTCACAGTGGCTCCAGTATCGATTATTGCCTTGACTTAATTTCCCGCCATTTGTACGATGCACGTCGGCTGTGGCCGTCGTCGTTGTTTAAGGTTCCGCGCAAACGAGATGATGTACGCCTCTTCATCTTCGGATTCCGAGTCTTCGTCCATCGTGGGTAGAAACTTTTCTGTCTTTGGTGGTTCGGCTAGCGACAACTGCCGAGCGGTTTTGGTGGGCGTGCGTGGCTTCTTGGGAGTCTTCGACGTGTTCCTCCTTCGGCATACCGTCGCGAAGTGGTTTGGGATCCCACAGTTCGAACAGGTTTTTCCTTGGGCTGGGCAGTCTTTGGCCGCATGGGGCTCGTGCCCGCAGTACCCACACCGTGTTCGTGATTGTTCTTTCCGGTATTCCCTTTGGGGTGGTCCACGTGACTGGGTTCTCAGCGCATCTGCTCGTTCACGCTTGACGGCCTCAGGTTTACCTTGGGACTTGTGAAGTGCTTGTTCCATGGCGGTAGCCCTGACATTCGAGAGGTCATGGGACCTGGTCAATATTAAGATGTCTTCTAGGGAGATTCCTGGCTTGCGGAGTATCGATTCTCTCAGTGCCTTGTCTCGACACCCTTGGATGATTTGTCTCCTTATGGCTTTTGGTTGATCCTCATCCGTACAGGAACTGGCTAGCTCCCTTACAAGGGCATAAAACCGGTCCATGGTTTCACCTTCCCGCTGACGTGCCTGTCCCAATTTGAACACTTCAAAGTCTAGGTTCAGCTGTGGGTCAAAATGACCGTTGAGGGCCGCCACCGCAGCGTCATAGTTGTCCGCTGCCCCTGTATCGGGCAGGTGTTTAAACAGCCTGAATATTTCATCCCCTGCGTAATGTAATAAAAGAGACCTCTTCACTGCTTTGTCCGTTTCCCTTGTGACTACAAAGTAGTTTTCCAGTCTCTCGAGCCATACCTTCCACCGTAGTGACGCTGTGGACGGGTCTTCCATTTCACTGAAAGGCGGTAAAACCCCAGACGCAGCATGCTGGAATGGAATATTGATGGCAGCCGCTGGTGTCTCTTCGTCTGCCATGATGGTTGTCTGTCGGAACGTATACCCCTTCCTCTCTCTTTAATGTTAAATTTTTTTTTTTTTTACTGTGCTGGGAGTTGTCGTGCCGCTGCTGAACGTTCCTCCTTCTCCCGCCAAATCTGCGACGCCACGTGGCAGCTAGGCGGCCTACCTCGGCTCCGTCGAGCGTTTTGCGGGCAGTCAGATGAGCAAGGACTGCAGGGCGCAGTAAGAAACATCCGGCAGTGTTCTCAGCGTCTCACGCGAGAGGCATGGGCAGGGGGTTCCGCGTGTCCACGGCTCACGTGAGATGCGTGGGATATGGCACCACGTCTCACCACCAGTCCGGGTCCTCCCTCTGACGCCGCCGAGTTCCAGGCACAGCCCCAGGGGCCTTTAGCGATCCCCAGGCATGGGGTAGCGAGGGTGGCCAGACGAGCCAGGCTGGAATGCCGCTGCAGGTGAGTAGTTTGGCTGGGTAACCGTCACAGGCAGGTACGCGGTAGGGCCGCGGGAGGGGGAGGGACGCTCCGCTCCGATCTCCAGTGCACAGGCGAGGGTTGGGCCCCCTCCACTCATCGCCAATGTTGTGGGCTACACCAGGTATCAGCTCAGGCCTCACTTGGACGCATGCCGTAGCGCGGGGGCAGGACGCGCCGCAGTAATGAACTCAGCCAACCACGGTATCTTAGTCGGAAGTGACGTCATCGAGCGGGTGTCATCCTTTTATTCAAGCCTGCAGGCCACGCCTGGCCTGCGGATGCATGAGTGCGTGTGTGCGTGTAACCACTAGACTGCTGGGGATATTACAGAGGAGTTGAAGGGTTACGGCCCGCGGTCTCCTCAGGGAGAGCATCAGAGGAACAGTGGTCAACCTGGAGCAGATTGCAGAGGGAACCCACTCAGAAGAAAGGCTTGTTTGAGGCCATATATGGAGTTCCAGCAATCTGGGGTTGGTGGTAGTGCCAGTGAACATTTCTACCCAGGACTGTGGAGGATTGCAGGTGGACGGGGCCAGTGGGGGGTCCACTAATAAGGTAAAACGTCGCCTAGTAGGGGGTCAGTTGGGATACATTTTATTACTCCTGCTCCTGTCCCTGCACTTGTATCCCCCTCCCCCTTGTTTAAAGGTAAGAGCTATAAGAAAGGAAAGTGACAAGGGGTGGAGGAGGGGCGGTAAGGGTTAAATCTGCTAAAGCTATCAAGAAAGCCAACGATCTGCAGCAGCTTAGAAATTTGAAGGGGGGGTTTGGTCACTGGCAGTATTACGGGCAGCCCTACCCTTAGCAACACCCCAAATACTTCAAATAGCAGCAAATGTGAGGATCTGGATAGCAGTAGTAATAGCAGTAATGGCAGTAATAGTGGGGTTAGCTGGATGGTGAAGGCGAACACCCCAAACGGTGAGAAGGCAGACCATAAGAACATCTAGACTTTTCTATCAGGGGAGGTTAACAAGAATAACTCTAAACCTCTTAAGGCCAGGGCTAAAGGCCCCTTCCCAGATTCTAAACCTAGGATCACCCCTCCTTGAGATCTTATTTTAAGGACCTGCCAGAAGTATTGTCTCTTGTCAGACAGGGAGAGGTAAACAGCAAAGTAGGAGAGGACAGTATCCAGTTTGAACCTGACCTGATCGAGCCAGTTATCCCCTCCATAAGTGTAATTTCAGGGAGCTATAAGCTAGAGGTTGACTGTTTCCCAGTTGACACGGTTATCCCCGGCTGGTAGGGAGGGATAGCAGGATGAAGGTAGCTAAAGTAGTGGGGGGAGCTGCAGAACAGACATCTCATGCAACTCTCCATGAAAGCCTCTCGCCAGAAGATCATTTAGACGGGGGGCAACAGCCCAAGCTTAGAGGCTTTTATCCTAGTCCCAGCCCCAGTGTCTGAGGCACATTCAATCGCATCTTTGGAACTTCTTATGGCTTCACTTGCGGTGGATATTAAGAAAGGCTTTGAGCTTTCTGCTGCGAATCAAGGAGAGATCAGAAGCTTTTGTGAGTCGTTAGATAAAAAAGTGGATCTCTTAAACTCAAGGACAGAAACTTTAGAATCTGCCGTGGGGGCATTAAAAGGCCAGCTGGATGCCATAAAGGAGGACTTTGCAACTTTGAAGAGAGAAGTGGGAGCTCTAGGAGACAGGGTGGAGGCAATTGAAAACAATTCCCGCAGGAACAACTTTAGGGTATTGAACGTTCCAGAGGGAAGCAAGGGGAATGATCTTAAACCCTTTATGATAAATCTCCTAATAGAATAAGTTTAATTGGAGATTTTGGCTGAGGATTTGGACAGGGATATTCAAAGAATCCATCGGGACCCTTTCAAACGTAACCCAAACCGTTCCAAGCCAAGGAAGATTCTTATCAATGTCCACACCTACTCAGTGAAAGAGAAGATTTTGAATCTCTCCCTCAAACTAAAATCACTGAGAGGCAAAGACTTCTCCTTTCAATTGAGATCAAATTTGGCTAGAGCCACGCTAGACCGACAATGGTTACTGGGGAGGAAGTTGGATGAATTTAAAAAACTGGGGGCAACGGCTAACTTAAATTTCCTGCTTCCTTGAGGATCATGTTTAAAAACAAAATTTACAATTTAAGATCAGTACAGGAGGCTGAAGATCTACTCGTAAATTTACAATCGGGCTAAGCAATTAAGTTCTACGATGTTTGCTCCCAGATTAGCTCCCAGATCTGCCCTTTCACATAATGTATGCTTCGTTTTACGTAGTAAGCTTTTGGGGGGGGGGTGTAGGTAAGGATCTTTGTAAAATATAGGGGAAGAGAGAGGAGTTAAAAGATGTTAAGATAGTCACTGATTGTGTTTTCCTGTTTTTTTCCATCTCTTCTTATTTCCCTTAGAATGATAGGTTTATATTTATATTTATAGTCAATACATTGTTTTCTAAGTGGCTACTTTTTGGATAAGTGTGAGTAGGGCGGCTTTTTCCTTTCTTTTAGGATTTTTGATAGGGGTTTTTGTTCTTTTTGCTTGTGCGTCTTTGGCACTCTAGCATGAGTTTATTTTTTTTCCATTTTCATGGAGTGGGTGCTGGTTGGAAATCTCAGGGTGCAACTTTCTGGGCTTCATCTGTCTGGATGTTTGGGAGTTGGGATTTCTATGGGTGGGGGGTAGGGGGGTTGGGGGATGGGTAGAGGTGGGAGGAAGGGGGAAGAAAAATCAAGAAATCCTCATTTTCGCTGTTTTCGATATGTCCAGTTTTGAGATTAAGGTAAAAGGCGTAGGCAAGACGCTGAGGGTATTAATAGTCGGCACTTCATATTTTAAGATGTCGGAGAAGGGGGAGCCAACATGACTCCTATACTGATTCTTTCCTGGAACGTCAATGGCCTGCGCACTAGGCAAAGGAGGGATAAAATCTTACAATACCTTCTGGATTCCACGGCGCAGGTCATTGTCCTCCAGGAAACACACCTACTGGAAAATGAAATGATCTCCCTGTTAAAGCCTCAAACTTGGGTGAGCTCCCATGTCAGCACAAATCAATCGGCTCATATCCGAGGGGTATCAATAATTTTAAAGAAATCAGCTAGGGCCCATGTCTGCTCTTATGTAAAGGACCCCAATTGCAGATGGGTGATAGTCAAAGTGATGATTATGGATACCCTGTTAACTGTAACTGGATATTACGGCCCTAACCAGGACGACCCTTCTAGTTTAAAGACCATTTTTTCACACTTATTAGACTTTCCAGAGCCAATGATTCTTGCAGGTGACTTCAATATTGTCTTAACTCCTGTATTGGATAAATCTAAATCTAATAGGGCGGTGGTCTTGTCTGAATCTCAAGAATATCTGCTGGGGCCATGAGACAGTTCACCCTATCAGATATTTGGAGAGATAGATATGGGCAGCAGAAAGGGGTATTGTATCAGAATTTTAAATATAGACATGAGTCGCGTATTGACTTTGTGTTGGTTAGCTACTCACTAAGGAGTCAGGTCACAAGTATAGTATATTTGGCACCCCATCTTTCGGATCACTCTGGTTTTTTTTTTGTACCCTTAAATGCCAAATGCGCAGCCCAATCAGGACTTGGTCTTTTAATCGTGCCATCCCTTTGGAGAAGGAAGAAGTACTTCATTTATCACAAGAAGTATCTTGGTTCTTAGAGGTGAATGTGGGTACAGCTTCGATCACCTCAGTTTGGGACTCTTTGAAGGCCTTTCTACGTGGACAAATTACCAACAGGTCCTGTTATAGGAATAGAATAATTAAGGAGGAAATCATAAATATCGAGCATAGGTTGAAGGATGCAGAGGTAGATCTATTTGCTTCATTGCCTCCCGAAGTACTACAGGAGAAGCGAGATAAGATCAGGGAGTTGAAAGCCCAGCTTGAAAGCATTCTTAACATCAGGCTTAACCGAAGTTGGGAAGCTAGTAAGATCTCACATTTTGAATATGGAGAAAGTGCAGGCAAGCTCCTTGCCTGGAAGAGTAGGTCAAACCGAGCAAGGAACTACATCAGAGAGATCAGAGATGAAAGGGACCTTCGCTACAGATGAGGAAATCCGGGATGCTTTTCACTCCTTCTTTCAGAGCATTTATTATGAGGATGATAATGTAGACAGCAAGTGTGCTCAGAAGTGGCTGGAAGACGTTTCACTTCCTTCTCTTAGTCCAGAGCAACAACAATATCTGGACAGGGAATTTTCTTGCTCCGAAGTGAGGGAGGCAATCGCTAATGCAAAGAATGGCAAGGCCGCAGGGCCGGATGGCCTTCCTTCTGAGATCTATAAGATGATGGGAGATCAGGTTATTCTGACCATGACCAAACTTTTCAATCAGATCTTGCAGGAAGGCCTGATCCCGCCAGACTCATGGAATGAGGCTACCATAGTCTTGATATTGAAACCAGGAAAAGCAGCATCTAACTGTGGGTCTTACAGACCCATATCATTATTAAATGCCGACTATACAATCTTTACATCCATAATGGCAGCACGTTTGGGCACAGTAGTTGGAGATATCTTGCACCCAGATCAGAAGGGCTTTGTGAAGGACCGTCAGTTATCACACTTAACTTATGATCTTATTGGGGCAATAGATTTGGCATCCACATATGCCATACCTTTGGCAGCAATGACTTTAGACACTACCAAGGCCTTCGACAGGGTGAATTGGTCATACCTGTCGGAGGCCTTGAAATAATGTAATCTTGGTGAGACATTCTGCCGCACGGTACAATCAATATATAGGTACCCCTCGGCTAGGCTGTTGGTAAATGGCGGGGTAACGGCATCCTTCAGTATATCTAGGGGCACTAGACAGGGCTGCCCACTCTCCCCTCTCCTGTTCGATCTATACATCGAGCCATTTGCCCAATGGCTAAGGGAGGACACCAACATACAGCCTTTCAGATATGGAGAGTGGGAGAGGAAGGTAGCCCTGTATGCCAATGATAATCTGATCTTTACGGCCGACCTAGACAGGGCTTTCCCAGCCGTCATCAACCAGGCCCAGGATTTCGGCTTAGTCTCAGGTTATGAAACTAATGCGACCAAAACCGAGGTAATGGTTTGGAACCAGGTGTCAGCATCAGATAAGCCCCAGAATGAGATACTTAGGGGGTCAATATAGTTCAGGATATAGCTAAGATTGCTGAGGCTAATTTGTCCATGGTGGCAAGAGAGTGCGTGAAGCTGATGAAAATCTGGACTTCGCAGCCTCTCTCGATCACCGGTAGAACCAACTTGGCTAAAATGTCGATACTCCCCAAAATCACTTTTCTTTTTAATATTATCCCACTGCACTTTGATAAAATACAAATTGACAAAATTCAGAGGGAGATCAACTCTATTGTTTGGGTGTATAAATACTCGATATTAGCCTGGAAAAAGCTGAGACACCGAAGAGAGATGGGGGTCTGGGTTTGCCTGATATTCAGCTCTATGCTTGGATCTTCCAACTCTCTCACGCCTGTATGCTCTTAAAAATCCCGGTTAATACTGGAATTGGAGGAATGTTTTTAGCAATTCTTCTGGGTGCACATTTACCGGTGGAGGGCTTTTTGTTCAAGTTTGGTGATCCTAAGTTTTTCAAGAAAGTTAGGTTCAAGGTGTTGCAGGGCTTGACCAAAACATGGGC
Organism: Lissotriton vulgaris; assembly: GCF_964263255.1. Lineage (NCBI taxonomy): Eukaryota > Metazoa > Chordata > Amphibia > Caudata > Salamandridae > Lissotriton > Lissotriton vulgaris. The sequence goes on along the minus strand of NW_028245777.1, from coordinate 1,756 downwards.
AGATCTGAGGAGGTCGGTCACCTTGGGTTATTTTTCTAGTATGGCCCCGATATGGGATTCACTCGGGGGTCCAAAATGTCTGAGTGATAGTCTAGCAGTCCCATTAAGGGAATCAGGTTTGGCAGTTTGGGGGGATCTGATCCTGGATGGTACCCTGTTAACATGGGAAGAGCTCAGTGAGAGGGTAGGACCAGGACTACCCAGGTTCAAATACCTCCAGCTGTCTAGCTGGGTTCAGGCTCAGACACAAACTACCAAGGGTAGATTGCTAGGGGCAGGTATTGATTTAGAGACTAACCTTGTGACTAGACCGAGGGGGAAGAAGGAAGTTTTCTTCTGGTATCAGGCAATGCTGGAGGCAGTGGACGGAGAGTTCAAACTCACCCAAGATCTATGGCAGAGTGTTCTTCCAGGTTATGAGTGCGATACTCTCTGGCAGAGTTTGTCTAAACTCCTGTATGAAATAGTAAAGCCAGCATGTCTAAAAATGAACCATCTCTATACCATCCACAGGGTTTACTTTACTCCGCTGAAGATCTGACCGTATGCTGCAAGAAATGCGGTTTAGACATGGCTTCTGATATCCATATGTTTAAAGATTGCCCAGCCTTGGCAGTCTTTTGGGACAGTTTTTGTAAATTTATGTCAGGTCTAATTGGAATCCCTTTGGTCTTTTTTGGCCTCCAGGAGAACATTACAGGCCATGCAAGATCTCAACTGTTTTATGCGGTGCTCTTGGCCAGGAGACAAATTTGCATGAAATGGACAGAAGGTATCCCTCCTACTTTCTTAGAATGGCAGTCTTCGGTCCTGGCAATGTCTAAGTTGGATTTATCAAGAACTGGCAGCTAAAAGAAGAGAACTTTGTTTTTTTCCCCCTCCCGGGTCCTATGATTATGCTGCCTGAATTCTCTAAGGCCAGGTCCGGACTACTTCCAGTATAATCAGGGAGCTTCTAAGACGAAGCCATCTAGCTCCTAGAAGCCAGTAAAATAGAGTTTTCTCAGAGGGTGTTTGGGGGTACATATCAGCAAGTCTTAGTGCCGGTAGGCAGGCGAGGTTTAAAACTTAGCCGCCTATGCCTCTCTGTTCATTGAGTGTGGGCACGGACGGTCTGAAAAGTACACTCATAATGAGAAGGGCGGAAAATGAGGACAAAAAAAACAAACACACGCTAAACCAGACAAACTTTTCTGGGTGATACGGTTATATTCCATATAGGTACCCTATATAGGCGCAGGTAACATTGCAACCTTTCACCTATATTCGTCCCTACATTACATACATAACGGTTCCTAGGGACTGACCTTTTACCTACATACGACACTGCATTCAGAACGCTGTTTTTTTCCTAGTTTGAATCTCATACATTATGCATGAGGCTTCTTGGAAGTACAGCAGGATTAACACGTATAGTATCTCTGTATAAAGTTCAGGCCCAATATCATCCTTTAGGCCGACACAGTAACACAGCAAGGTAGGACCCCAGGGGAGACCTATGGGTATATATACATCACATCTTGCTTAGAAGGGTAGAGGAGACCAAGACTTCTCAGCTGACACACTGACCAGAGACACTGAGGTTCCGGCATGCAGACGCTCCAGCTCGCAGTCGCCTAACATCCCTCGCGGGGTGTCCACCTTGAGACCAGTACGGGGTCCCATATTCTCTTATTCTAAGGTAATGGGTTTGACTAGATCCGAGAGAGATTCTTGGCATAACACATACACAGATGCTAGGTGGATTTAGGTGCAT
>NW_028245776.1:0-41863 GCF_964263255.1 Lissotriton vulgaris | reverse complement strand
GTTTTCTAGGTCGAGGTCTTCCCTGCATCATATAGGATTTGGAATTGTTTATTAACATGTCCAGATCCACCATGAGTGAAGAAACAGAGTTGAGCAATAATTGCAACCCTCTTACGTTACGGGACATGAGAACCGCATTATCCGCATATAATAAGACCGGCAGACCATGCTGACCCACCTGAGAATAATCTACCTTAGTCTCCAATAAAACTTTCTCCAGTTTGTTAATATACAAATTAAACAAAAAAGGGGGCTAAGATACACCGTTGACGTACTCCTCTTTTTTTCCTATTGAGAACTTGCGGAAGACTTTGACGTCTTGTGAATATCGAACCTCGGCCTTGGTGTTGCTATGGAAGTCTTCCAAAAAATGAACAATATCCCCATTGACCCTGATGGATAGCATGGTCTGCTAAAGCTTAGCTCTGTTCACGTGATCGAAAGTGTATGACCGATCCATGAAGGCCAAATAGAGGGTACCGGGGCTGGCAACCGTATATTTGTTTAGGATCATACATAGGTTAAGTCACTGGCCTATGGTAGACCATCCAGGACGAAAACCATACTGGATGTCGGTTAGACTATCATTATCCTCTGCTCAGCTGGTCAACCTATCTAGGAGGACACAGTCCACCACCTTGATCACAGAATCCAACAATGTGATTGGTCAATGTCAGAAGGATGGGCAGAAAAAGAAGCTAGGAGGCCGTATTGAGTTTAATAATGGGTGTTTTATTCGTCTATGGGGTATTTGCTACATACAGGCTGTTGTGGCTTGGGAGTGAATATACAAGGTATTTTGTGTAAGGCCAAGACAGGAGAGTGGACGTTTCTTCACGCTTTGCTCTTCTCTGTTTTTTCTAGGTGCTCCTTGCCTTGAAGATGGCATCCCGGGAAGCTTACAGAAGGGCAGAACAACACATAAAGAAGCGGTAAGTACAACTCTAAGAGTGTTAATGCGTTTTCACCACACCCAAGTGAAAAAGCAGTGTCAAAATGACGGGGAAATCAAAAGAAAGTGATGCAGTATGCATGCTCACACACGTGGTCTCAGTTCTACATTGTTGACTGGTTTACCTGTGTTCCTAACACGCTAGGGGGCTCTCATGTCAGTGAGGGAAAAGGGAGGGGAGTGCTCAGTGTAGTATATAAATAAACAGCCAAAAAAACAAACAAAAGTACGTTATTTTGGTCTTTTATGCTTTTGGTATGGGTCTGTGTCTTCCCTTAGTGGAGAGGGGTATGTCTCCGTAGTACAGCCTGCTGCCTAAACCTGCCATCCAATCATGTCCCTTGTGCCCCACAGCAAAGCCGCAAACCTCCGGAGTTGCAGCGGCTCCTGCGTTTCCTCCAGGGACCACCACTCTTCAAACCATACATCAGGAGCTTCTCTGGCTTCAAAGTCTTCAGTGGCAACATCATCCTTGGCAGCGTCTCAGCTGTTGTTCTCCTTTTGGGCTGCTACATCTCCAACGGAATCCTCCTTATTGACGTTCTCTGTCTTGTCAGCGTCTTCCTCTGCGTGGGCGTTCTCCTTTGCGTCCTCCTTCCTTCCAGCATTCTCTTCCTGGTTGTTGTCCCTCATTGATGTTTCCGTCCCCTTTTCTCCTCCCTTCATCGTATCGGATTGGCCCTCGTATCTCACGCCCTTGCCTTGCGAGTGGTCCAACCTCTGACTCACTATTTCTCTGCCCTGTGGAAGTGAATGAAAGTCCCTTTTTAGTGTCTGTGCTTTACCCCAGCTCTCGTCTTCGGGAGGTAAGTCAGGGGCTCCGGGGGAAGATTGCGGTATATTCTCACAGTCTATAACAATGCGTGTTATCTCGATTACCCTTTTTGAAAACTGGCACTACGGTGGAGGTGGCCCAAGAATCAGGAGGACCGGTTATTTCTGCGGCGTTAATGACTGCTATGAGAATGGGTGCCCAAAGATTTAGATCGAATTTATAAAGATCCGGCAGGATACTGTCAGGGCCCAGAACTTTGTTGTTTGACAACCCAACAATACCTTTTCTACCATAAAAGCCAGGGCGTATTTCCCACCACTAGTCTGGGCGGACTATTCATGTCAGGGGGGACACTGGAACATGACTTCAAAATGGAGCACCCATTCCTCCTCTGTGATGTGGGCCCCCACCGCATTTCCTGCATCTTTGTTTAAAAAGGGGCTATTTATTATGCTCCAGAACGTAGAACTGATCTTCAAGGTACGATTAGGTGCAGGCGCCTTGTATTATTTTACAATTGTTGGTGTACTCTAACACTCTGCTTTACTGTGGCTTACCATCTCTTGTGGCTGCACACGCCCCAGTCCATCGCGGCTCCTCTGCCGTTGCGTAGAGGGCGGCTCTTCTCCCACGGCTCTCTGTGCCGGTCGGGTGGAAAGCGGGCACCATCTTGGGAGAGCCTGAAGGACACGGAGACCAGACTAGGCGGTCTAGTTGTCAGAGGCTCTCCCGCATAAAACGCACATGTGCTTCCGGAAGCGCAGCGGGCGCGATGATGGCGCGCCGAAGTTGTGCCAAAGTTAAGCCCGTCTGCGCCCGTCCGCGGCCGACCGGGGCAAGGGGCACACCACCATGCTCGTTTTTTAATATACTCCTCCGCACAACTGCGTTCCCTCCATAAAAATTGGCCACTTAGCTCTGAGACATTGTCTTGTGTTCAAGCCCTTGGTATTGCTCTCTCCTCGCCCATCTTGCCCCTTGTAACGATCCCCCCTCCCTCCAGGATGGTGTCCCCCCCGTGTCCCTCCACCCCCGCCCCCCACACCGCACGCAAGCAGTCCACCTGGCCGATTTCTCTGCCCCGCCCCGCAGGGTGCAATGTGGTGTCCCTCAGGGTTCCTCTCTTTCCCCTCTTTTGTTTAACCTTTACATTTTCCCTCTTATTTTTGCACTGCAACAAATGGAGGTCACAGTGTACAATTACGCTGATGACCTCCAACTCATTTTAAATTTCTCCTCCCCTACAGCAGGTATCACTAGCTTCCAGTCTGTCATGATGTTTATCCGGGATTGGATGAATGCGAACCACCTCAAGCTCAACCCGGATAAAACAGAGCTGGTGCTGACTGGCGGCAGTGGTAATCCTTGGTCCCCCTCGTTTTGGCCCCCTTCTCTAGGCTCACCCCCTATTCCTTCACAATCAGTTAAGACCCTTGGCATCACACTCAATCATCATCTGACACTTCACTCCCATATCAGTTCTGCCGTCTCCTCTTGCTTCTTTACCCTGCGTATCATCAGGAAAATATCCCCCCCCCCTATCACTGCCGCCCTCCTTCTAAACACAAGGTCTGCTGTCAAGCACCAAATTGAAATATTTGGTCTCTTGGATTCCAACTCTCCAGACCTATTGTTTTTAACTGAAACATGGTATTGCCCGGACTCCCTGCCCAGCGTCTTGGCGGCCCTCCCACCCCACTATTTTATGCTCCGTGCTGACCGTCCGGAGGGGAGAGCGGGTGGCGGGGCAGCCTTGATTGCCTGTAAGGGACTCCATTTCCAGACACTTGCATCGCCTGCGATACCAGCAGCAGACTGCCTTGTAGTACGCTCTGTTTCTTTCAAGATCCCAATTACCTGTGTTTTAATGTATCGGCCACCCCAGCTATCTCCTGGTTTTCTCCCCGCTTTTCAGGACGTACTGGCCACCTTGGCAGTCAACAGCGCCTCTGTCCTCGTTCTGGAGATTTGAATTTCTGGCCTACTGATCCTGCCGAGGACACTACATCTAAAGACTTTACCCATCTGCTACTCAGCCTTAATTTCACTCAGCACGTTCATGGACCTACCCACAACAGGGCCATATTCTCAATCAGATATGGACATTAAATATCCCGATCTCCGCCCCAACTATTTCACCCTGAACATGGTCTGATCATTCCCTGCTCGCATTTTTTTTGGATTTGAGCCTAGTAAAAACACCTCCCTCCCCCAAAAACACCTGGACAAGGAATTGGAATTGCGTTGACATTCCGTCTCTGTGCAACTCGTTAACTACCACCTGCCCTGATCTATCGGGTTCGGCTCTACACTCCCAGGCTACTACCCTAGATTGCTGGCTTACCAAAGCTTGCGACCTAGTGGCCCCTCTGAAGCGGATTACCATCAACGGCACCCAGAATGCCAACAAGTGGTTCAGCCCTAGCCTTAAAGCCAAGAAACTGGAGTTACGACAGGCTGAACAAGCTTGGAGGTCAGCATATTGACCGACCCGCAGACAACACTATATTACCATCAGGGCTTAATTTGTGCCGGTGCTTTCCGGTGCTTAGCACCGGCACTTTCTTGACAGGGCCGGGTCTACACTCTTGCACTGCGCGCACCAGGCGTACGTCACATTTTTCAATGTAAGTTAATTTTACAGTAGTATTTTGTGTGTGATGCATGTATCAATCTGTATGAACTCAATTGTCAGACTCTCGTGCCGTGCCGGGCCCGCAGCTTGCTTTTCGCATTTCCCGGCGAGGAGTGAGTCACACACACTGGCTGTATTCTTATTCAAACTTAAAAAAAGGTAACTGTGTTGTTGGGCGGCAAATGCGCGTGGCATCATCGCACTGCGCGCCGTGGGGGCCTTCACCCCTTACTGGCTGCTGTGGGCGTGCAGGAGGTTTGGGCGTATTTTGAGTTGCTTTTTAGGTTTCGCTGGGGGACGGAGCTGTAAGCTCCGCCTCCAGAGAAATCTGTAGTTTCTAGTATGGGTGACTTGAACACGCCTCTCTGCTTCATTGGCTAGCTCCATAAATGGAGGCTAGCCATTGGAACAGAGAGGCGTCCGTCAATGCCGGACCAGACACGGGGGCGTTCCCGAGATTCTTTGGCTTTTGCCGACGTCACGCGACGCCGGGAACGCCCCCGTGTCTGGTCCGGCATTGCCGGCACCCGCCTTCCGTCGTCAGCGTCTCTCCTCCCCCTTTCCCGCCCCCTCCCGCTTGTTATATTTTTATTTACGGGTGCCACCCCGTTTTTATTTAATTATTGGAGGCCGGTGCCCACCCGGCATTGCTCCGTGTTGATTTCACCGCCGCTGGCCCGGAGATCGAGCAAGAGGAGCTGCGCCCGCCTCCCTGCCAAGGGCCGCGCTGCCATTGGCGGCCCTCAGCGCAGGAAGCCAGGCACGCAGTGGTGCGACGTGGGCGGGGCCTCGAGGCGGCCATTTCCGCTTCCCCCTGCCCGGGGGAAGCCTGCTGGTGGTTCGTTGCCGGTCTCCCGTGTGGAGAGGGAGACCGGAACTGCTGGGGAAGCCGCCGCGGATGCGAGAAGAAGGGTGGCCTGTATTAGCAGCCAAAGGAGAGAACTCTTGGCTTCTCCAATGCTTGTTCGTTGTTGGGAGGCGGCATCGAGTCCCTTTGTTAGGAGGTTAGCTGGCTGACTGGGAAAGAATGACGTATTTGTGTCCACTTCCCTTTGGGCAAGTTATCCAGCCAGTGTGTTTTAGAAAGAAGGGTGTTGCTCGATTTTACACACGTGTTTGTCTGGCTTTCGGGTTTCATGCTGTGTGCACTAAGGGCCCCGTGTCTGGGTTGCGACTTAATGGTTTCTGTGGTTGTTTAAATGCATTTATTTGGTGATATGCCAACCTCCCCAGCAGCGGAGTTTACCTTTGTTGGGCTCCAACTGTATGGCGTAGTGTTGTATACTTTCTAGTGTGTTGGGCTGAGTAGCAGTAGGTTGCCATGAGAAGAACACGACTGTGAGCCCGTCACCCCGCAAGGGACCGTTGGTATCCTGAAAGCTGGGGGTTGAACCTTACCTCGCTCTGTGGTAGCATAGGTGTAGTAACCATAAAAAATATTGGTCTTCAGCCTCAATGTAAAATACAGAGCACTGGATGTATATTAGGACAGCACTATGACAACAGGTGGCTGAAGAATGTTTCAGGATGGGATTCAGCAGTTTTCCTTAAAAAACACTGCACTCGTTTAATCACCCATAAGTTAACCCTACCTGTGTACTGCATAACAGAATATGAATAAACTATCGACAATTTTTACCACGAACAGCTGTCACAGAAATTGTGTGTGCCAGGCATGTCAGAATACAGAAGGGCTAGGGGTAGAAACGCTAAGTGCGCTTCGGGCTCATATTTAACGGCGCGTCTCAATGGGGTATCCTGACAGTCTCTTCCGTGTTTAGGTGTCTGCTCTTCCTTCATGCAAACGACTGCTTTTGTTGTGCGTGGCCTTTTCTACAGAAGAAAGTGCGCCCTGCTTAGTTTAAACCGCGTGCGGGGCTGTCTCTCTGGCCGAACCACAAGCAGCAGTTTACCTCGGGTCAGACTCAATGAAACCATTCTTTGCAGTTCGCCCCCACAATGACGAAATATTAAAGCCTGCGAGTGCCTTCCCGATGACATGCAGTAGCAGACATCACAGAAAAACAAAGGCTCGCATTTATGAACATGAACTGCTGGGCATGATTTTATCATTCTGAAAGAACATTCTGATCCTGCATTTCAATTCATGCTGAAAACATTTAAGATGTGTCCTGTGCGATGGGAAGAAGTCATTTGAAAAGTAACAATGTAAACTACTAACGTTAACACACACACAGCGCCTTCTACCCAGGTTTAAATGCAGGGACCATAATCAAAAAGCAAGACACTTTGTGCTCCCAATATTACCACATGGTCAGTTCAGCTCTTATTTATGTCGCGGTTTGTTTCAGACATTTCAACAAGCAATCTTCACCTCCACTCCTGCTAAAAGAGCTGTAAAGCAATCACCCTGGTTTAATGGACAATAGGCAGATGTTAGGTTTGGTAATTAAGAACTTATAGAAACCATTTTCAGCCAAACAACAATGCAATATTAACATTCTATACCACATCTAATGTATTCAGGGAAAGAAGTACCTTTAGGAAAAAGCAGAAAGCATGTTTACCAACCTGTTGAGTTGGAGCTTTCAGTTAGATCAGCAGATGCTCTTGAGCTTAGAATCATGCAGCTTTAAGGCAGGTTCTGAACCAACATAGGCAAAAGGGTTCAGATCATTCAAATATAACTGAAGTGATCTCAGCTGTAGGGGGCCACCCCATGTATATTGCGTTTCTATTTCTTAAAAAAAAAAAACTAAAAGAAAGAAAAACGACTCCTTGGAGGATTTCAGCGTGGCCGTCAGAGTCGTAACAGGAGACACATCGATTGGAGTAAGTGAGCCACGAATGTATTATTTATGCTGTTGGAAAACTTTCAATCAATAAATTGCAAGGCAGAGATAGGCCTGAAAACCATAGTTTAACACCAAAAATGTAGAGACCAGAGTGAAGTGGTGAGGGTAGAAGAGGTCTTAAACACCTTTTCTGGGCCTGCCAACGTTTCACACATAATAAAATTATTTTTTTGCACCGAGCCACAACCAACAGTATCAAACATGTATCCACAAAGACCAAATTCACTTCAGGTATGATTAAGTCAAGAAATAATGATCTGTCCTTTTAAACCGGAGAAAGCAAGTCAAGAGGTAAAGGTTATTTTCAATTACAGCAAGGACAGATAGTGAACAGCTGCTACTATACTGGATGAACTCTCCAATAGCCCTCACCGATACTTGGTCGATAATGGTTATGTGTATCAGTATTTGTCAGCTGCTTGATTCTCTGGGCTCCAAAATAGTCTCACATTTATGAATTATTTACAACGCGGGCGACAGCTATACCTCCTTCTGTAAGAAAGAGAACATTTCTAAAACTGCATACGGTCGAAATTTCATTTTTCACTAATCGGAGCTATGGCTGGCTGTAGCCAAATATTTACTCTGCTCATAAGATTGGCACAAGGCTTTCCAGTCTAGCTTAATGCATTAGGTTCCATCATTTCAAATAAGTTTTGCAAATTTTTAACAAAGCCCGTCTAAATATACTTCACTAGGGCAAATAAGAATGAAGGAAATCCACCTTTTCCACGTGGTCACTCCAGATTTATCGCCTTTTGCTGGCCCCTGGTTTTTGCTGCCTTTAGAACTCTGTGCACTTTACCCATGCTAACCAGTAGTAAAGTGCCTGAGCTCCATCTTTAAACATAATTAAATAGTTGGCATACTGGTTTGCCTCGATTTCCTTAACATTTAGTAATTGGATGTTTATTGCTTATTGCACGAAGGATGACTACAGACGTGTCACATTGCACCTCTTTTTTTCCCTTAGCTCTGAAATCCTCCTTAAAAGTTGTTACAGACACAGATTGCTCTGCTAAGCACTCTGCCCCAGCCCCACAAGCTTTCAGAGGCTTCTTCCATGAGCACATTTGTGCGGCATTGTGCAAACTTTTTTTTAGGGTTTCGCCTGTCAAAAGCTGCGCAAGCAGCATTTTGCGCAGGCGAAATCTTTTGTTTTGCAGTATGGATGTTTGTCCCGCCTCTGTTTCCCATTGGCTAGCTCCATAAATGGAGGCTAGCCATTGGAAAACAGAGGCGTCCGTCATTCTGCGAGGCGACTCGTGGGCGTTCCTGAGAATTTTTCTCAACCGGCCCTTTTTGTCACGTCAGTGCGGCGGTGGGTGGTTCCTATTTTTTTGGGGGAAGGTTTGTTTTGGTCATTGCAGGCCGACCGCCGCCGGAAGAAGTCCAGGTGAGTGCTTTTTCTTGCCGTTCCCGCCCCCCCCTCCCGCTGTCTGTGCCTTTCCCGCCACCCCTCCCGCTGTCCGTGCCTTTCCCGCCCCCCCTCCCGCTGTCCGTGCCTTTCCTTGTTCGTTCCCCTATTTCCTTTAATTTTTCTCGAATTCTACTTTAATTCTCCATTACGGAAACTTGGGCTTGTGCTACAAAATGTGTCAATGTCCTGCCACAGGCAGCGTGCGCGTTACTGATGCTGGAAGCAGGGCACTGCGCTCTGGGCGCAGATCGACCCATTTAAAATGTGACCCACTATTGATGGAAAAAAAGAAACTAATTTCATAAAACGACTGAAGAAATAACCATGCTAAAAGCAGCGCAAGTGTGGGCGAGCGAACGTCTGGGAAATATATTTTATAATCATTGTAAACGGGTTACTTTTATGGCAATTTATGGAGAATTACCCTGATGTTTGTTGTCAAAGGGGACGGATTCACAGATTTTTGTGTGTGAGCAGGTGTTTACTTCTGGATTTTTAAGTTTGTTACAACCACTCACGTAAAAACGCTCTGTGAACGGGGCTTTCTGATTTTCCTGCTGCTGACGGCAATGAGCTCAAACCACCTTCAAAAATCACTTACAAGACTTCAAATCCCAGATTTTAGTCATGCAGCTTTTACACAAACGAGGGTGGGCGGGCGTTCAGTGATCGGACTGAAAGGAGCAGACCTGTTTGAGGCGGAACCTAGCTGGTGGCCCCACACTGCACAGCCCTGGGAAGGATGCATCACCAATTCCCTCTCGCCACCATTGGTAGATTTACCCATTCTCCTGTTCGGGTAAAGGTTGCCCACCCACAAGGAACTAGTGCAGAGAGCTGGCCCAGCCCTCTCTGTAATCCCGTTGTCCGTGTGCCTGCCTGCCACCCTCCCGCTGTCCGTGTGCCTGCCAGCCCCCCTCCCGCTGTCCGTGTGCCTGCCAGCCCCCCTCCCGCTGTCCATGTGCTTATCATCTCTTATTCTTGCTGTTTCAGTTGTATTTCGTGTATGCGTCTCTATGGACTTCCTCTGCTACGGGACAATGTTTATTCTTTGCATTCTGTACAGCTGTTTAGCACACAAAAAAGTAACCATTCCGTCTTCATTAACTGTTGATGAAGGATGATTTGGAAAAAAGCCGAATGATTTATTGCTAAACTACTGCCCTTCTGGCGAATTCGGGGTTTTGGGGTGAACGGGAAGGGGGGAGTTATGTGGTAGTGAATTCTTTGCTGTAGTTATCCAAGTATGCATATTTTATTACTCAGGGGTCACAGATCACTCAGGGAGCGAGAGCAAAGACCGTAATATGTGCGGCTTAAACATAAAGTTGCATTTTTCGTTGAAAAAATATGGCGGGCGCTGTGCAATCAGAGGCATCATTGCCTTCTTTGTGAATAAGCAGCAGCCGAGCTATGCTGCTTCAAAGGCAACTTTGTGCTTCTTATTGACACCGGGCAAACGTGTGCACGAGCCCAGGCTTCTAAGTAAGGCACACAGTCATGGCAAGTCAATACTAACAGCAACATGTTACTTCCTGCATGCTAGGATGGCTGGGGCCACGCAGGAATCCCCCAGGGTCAGTATCAGACGGACACAATCATTTTAGGCACAGATTAAGTGTTTTGCCCAGAATCACAGTGTTGAGCAGACGCCGATACGCCAGAGTCGGCAGCTCTGATCGTTACACCATATCGACTTGGCAGCGTAGTGCTGGGGGAACCAGTGCAGTGGCTAACACAGAGGCATGTGCGCCCCGGATGTCATTTGCAGGGGTACTCTTAGATGCATGAGAGGAGGCGCATAAGCCCTCACACTGGGTCAGCACTATGTGTGTGGCTCTGGGTGGGTGTTTGTGGCTCTGGGTGGGTGTGTGTGTGGCTCTGGGTGTGGCTGTGTGTGTGTGTGTGTGTGGGTCTGTGTGTGTGGGTCTGTGTGTGTGGGTCTGAGTGTGTGGGTCTGAGTGTGTGGGTCTGAGTGTGTGGGTCTGAGTGTGTGGGTCTGAGTGTGTGGGTCTGTGTGTGTGGGTCTGTGTGTGTGGGTCTGTGTGTGTGGGTCTGTGTGTGTGGGTCTGTGTGTGTGGCTCTGTGTGTGTGGCTGTGTGTGTGTGTGTGTGTGTGTGTGTGTGTGGGTCTGTGTGTTTTTGTGTGGCATTTGCCAGAGATTAAACTATTGGCATTGTAAATGACAATGCCATTTATTTATCTGTTTTCAAAACCAACACATAAATAAAAATTTTGTCATTTACAATGCCAATAGCTCAAACTTTTCAAAAGGCGAAACCATTGCATTGTAAATGCTTGTTGGTTATGTGATGGGGTAGGGGCTGTGCGGCAACATGCGCAGATTTTTACACATTGTCACGCCCAGCCCCCCAGCATAACCTCCACTTGAGCGTCTGCAGCGCGCAACAGGCAGCTGAGCTCTCTCAAGTCGAGCTGAGCATCGCGCCTAAAAATTGGCCCCTTTCCCCGCCGCCCGAGGCCCGACCCGAGTTTGTCTGGTGGTGGGGGTACTACAATTAGGCAGCAGCAGTAGCACCAGGCCGTCCGGACCAGGCCTAATGGAAGCCGGTGCAGGGTGTGTCTGGCTGGCTGTTCTGTGTCCCGAGTCCGGAGTCCCTGCAGGCTGGCCCACCCACCACCACAGCAGGTAACGGGTAAGAGACCTACAACGACATTAACAGCACATGTATTTCTCATCGTACTGCGTTGGTGTCTTTATTCTGGTGGTGCTGTCTCTCGGTGTTCATTTGCATGTATACTGACACCTATACGTTTCAACCAACATTCTTGTCTATGTGTTCTTGCAGTGCCTTTGAATATCTTGTAGCATAACGGGCGCACACAGCCCAGTTCCCATGAAAACAACGGGATTATCAGCAGGAGGTAGCCATTGAAATGAGGCAGCATTCCAGCCCCATGAGGCCCCCTTCCGGGGTCTCTATTCCCGGATACGATTCACTTCGCATGGTGGACATGTGCCGGTAAATTTGTGACAAAAGGTGGCAAACGATGTTGAAGCCTGGGACATTAAAATAATTCCTGACGTGGAAGTAGCTCTGAAAGGCCAGGAAGCTTCATCCAGAGTCATTCACATGCCCGGCAGTAGAATGGGACTACCACGCGAAGTATAATTAATGTCGCATGCTGGCATATAAATAATTTAAATCGGTATTACACTTTAAGAAACTATTTTTGTCTTATCACAACTCATTATTTTATCAAGTAATAGCAGCACATCTTCAGTAGATCCATTTACCCAAATCCTACTAAAATGTAAAGGCAATTTCGTGGACGTAACCAGGAGTAAACATTTCGTGACTACAAAAGCAACATTAATATTAAAAATATACTTATTTTTTTAAAGAATTTAAAAAGTACATAAAACATTGTTGATCAGTTCAGGTGACAGTGCAGCGGACCACGCACCTAAAGATTCAAATATAGAAACATATCCAGAGCAAATGAGAATAACAAATGCCAACCTTTTTGTTTCTGAATTACATTTTACAAAGATTTTAGAAGAGACATTTAAAAATGCAGCCTAAATTTCCCCACCACGGACTAATCCTGAACTCCTATGCAAATTATGATGGCACTGTGGACTGTGGCCAGTGTGTCTTAGCTCATCCATGAACCCCCTTCTGAATGTGAAGGGTCGAGCATGGTTACTCTGCCATTCAGGGCTTTATAAGTGTACAACACTCCTTGCCTCCCAAACAGTTGTAGTGGCATGCTGCAGTGGGGAGTCTGTGCGTGGTCTTATTCACCGTGCCAACGCGCTACTGTAGTGGGTCATAGTCTTGTATCTACGGTGCAGTAACTAACTTCAGCATTGCTGATTGTGGAGTCTCTCTGCTTGTCCATCATCACCCTGTTCTGCAGGGCCTCTCTATTGCAGCTTCAGTGTGGTATTATTGGTATCACAAGGCAAACCCAACTTTAGCTAGGAGAGCCGGGCAACGTTTCCTAGTAGTTGCCACACTGAATTTGAACACCTGGTGCGAAGTGGTAGTATGAGCTGTGTGAAGATGCCCGCCTCTGCCTGCAGAAGGGTTTGAGTGGCTGCTCTGTGTTTCCATGCGAAGTATAATTAAGTAGGTCATACCCCATACTAGTGCCATGATTTGTGGTGCTCCCAGCGGCTTCTGGGGCCCATGTGTTGAAATATGGTATTAAAAGTTGGTGAAAATTATATAAACATCACCAGAGAGGGGCTTTCGATCTGCCCACCTGTTGGTAGCCAGTAGTACATGGTATGATTGGGCAGAAGTTGTCTGCTTCCACAAAAAAGTGCTTGCATTATAGTTCCAGGCAGCTGTGATCATTTTGCCTATTTATCCAGCTGCCCAAGCCTGAACTTTCAGGGACACACACACATGACATTAGAATGCCATTGAAGTACCTTAGAAAACTAGATGATTTATGTTGTTTTCCTCTGGCAGCAGCGTAAATGGGGAGAGGGCTGTCATTAACTTACATGGATGTTTAGGTCTGGCTTGACAATGTAACTCACCCAACCTTTTACCCTCCACCAATATTATTCTACAGTTCTTTGCTACCACACGAATACATATCTATTCCCGTACTATTTACTTGTAATGCTACACACTAAAAGTAAATAGCTTTTAAGCCAGACCTATTGGCTTTGCCAGTGCTTGCTGAGTTGTGTTGTCAGTATAGTGAGCATGCTACAACTGAACCTAGTACAAACCATTTGAAACTAGTCAGTAGGAAACTTCCACTAAGCAAGTCACATGTAAGACGCCAATCACCAAAAGACCTGCCAGAAAACAGAGTTGTCTGCTGGCCAAACTTTGGTAATGGTTGAAGTAGCGAAGCGATGTGCAGATGATATGGGATAGGGAGTTTTAGCGTAAAAGCGAGGGTAGAGAGCTAGACCTCACATATACGGCATTACTTATGGAGTGACATTGCCCAAGCTACACTGCTTAAGAGGCACCACTGCAGGACATCTGAGAAGCCATAACACACCAACACCAACAAAATGAAATAACACACATGGACACTATTGCATAATACTTTCCATCACAAACTAGAAATATACACCCACTCCCACCCTCCTAACTACACAAATAATAAACATCCTAAACCCTCTTTACTGCCAACATTTCTCTCTTCCTCCACACCTAACACAAA
This sequence comes from Lissotriton vulgaris, assembly GCF_964263255.1. Taxonomy (NCBI): domain Eukaryota; kingdom Metazoa; phylum Chordata; class Amphibia; order Caudata; family Salamandridae; genus Lissotriton; species Lissotriton vulgaris. Next base: position 28,105 of record NW_028245776.1, on the reverse strand, counting down.
TACACAAACACAACAATTGTCATCTCATTATAACGCCTCTCATCCATTGCACAATTCTGATCCTTACAACATGACCCATGTGCTGCACCACCACTCCTAACTCATACACCTTCCACCTTAAACAGACACAAACAAAATGAACAACTCCATGTCTTTTACACTACAAGACTACTCCACAACAAAAACACAGCTCACTAACTCGCTCTCAAACACCATCTCCACCACCTACCCTTGCACATGCAGACCCATCACAATGCCTTCTAAGCCTGCTGGACGGGAATTAAATATAGGAAAGCAACACGATTGCTATCTTCATACAGGCAAACTGCACCATGTATCACTTTTGCGCGCCCGGAAGTGGGACAAGGCTGCGACTAGGAGTTGTGTCTTTGAGTGGTGTTCCACCTTGGGGAGTTGACCAGATCAACAGCATCAGCGCTGTCAGGCGTGTGGTCCGGGGGAGTTTATTTTGTTTGTCTGCTGTTGGTGTGTGTCACGCCGGCAGCTGCAGGAAGCAGAGCATGTCTGCACTATGAAGCAGGAGCATAAAACCACCACACGCCTGCACAGTGCGTGTTCCTGGTCAAAGCTCTGAGCTACAGTCGCTAATACATAATATCATCTCTCACCCACATGCAAAATGCTCTCAGGTATGTGCATCCCTCTCCGACCAGTGAACAGCAGCTTCATTATTGAACACATGCAGAGCTCCGTACCACGTGCTGTACGGTTCTACGGTTCTAAATGAACCTTTGCCACCATGTGATAGTTTTCTGGTACTTGAGAGTCAGCAGTGCCAGTTGAGGATGTGGGGTAGCAACTAGAGTAAGTGGGAGGAGTCACTGATAGGAGAGGGTGGAGCCGAGGGAAGTGGGTGTGGCCTCCTAAAAAAATTTGAGTACCTGCACTTCATATTTTACAAATTAAGCACAGATTACCATCCTTAGTGAATATAAAAAAGACATCTTGTCAGCCAAGACAGAATACTTTTCGGGGCGTATTCTAGCCACGGAAAGCCAGCCTCGTGAGATTTTTGCCACCGTCCACGAGCGGGCATCATCGGATAGAACTCTGCCTAAGATTCCCCCTTCTCCGGCCTTATGCGACTCGCTCAACGAGTTTTTTATTGAGAAAATAGTTTGCATTAAAGCCAACATTCCTCCTCCTTCGCCTACCTTCACGGACCCCCAACCACCTGGCAATAATCTGCCTCTTACTCACATTCCTGCACTGACTAGAGAATCCCTGCCCCCCCTACTCAGGCGTGTCAAGTCAGGCTCTCCAGCTGACGTTTGCCCGGCCCGTATTCTCCGTCAGATTTTTTCTGATTGTCCATCTCCTGTCCTCACCCTTCTGAATGATTCCCTCAAGCATGGCACCGTCCCTGCCCCCTTCAAGACCGCCATATTCATCCCTATACTAAAACAGCCCGGGCGGATCCTGCCTCCCCGGCAAACTATCGCCCTATATCCCTTCTCCCGTATTTGGGAAAGGTTGCTGAGTCCCATGTCACCCAGGTGCTTAGCTCCTTTTTAGAGGATAGTAACTACCTTGCACCCTACCAGGCGGGCTTTCGTCCTCGCCATTCCACCGAGAAGGTGGTCATCTCGGTCATGGACCAACTCAGGGAGGGGCTCGATACCAACACTCCCCAGGCCCTCGTCCTCCTTGATTTGTCCGCCGCATTTGACACGGTGGACCATTCCATTCTTCTGTCCCGTGTCAAGGCGGTGGGCATAGGGGGACAGATACTGGCCTGGCTCGGCTCCTTCCTGTCTGACCGCACGCAAGCAGTCCACCTGGCCGATTTCTCTGCCCCGCCCCGCAGGGTGCAATGCGGTGTCCCTCAGGGACCCTCTCTTTCCCCTCTTTTGTTTAACCTTTACATTTTCCCTCTTATTTTTGCACTGCAACAAATGGAGGTCACAGTGTACAATTACGCTGATGACCTCCAACTCATTTTTAATTTCTCTTCCCCTACAGCAGGTATCACTAGCTTCCAGTCTGTCATGCTGTTTATCCGGGATTGGATGAATGCGAACCACCTCAAGCTCAACCCGGATAAAACAGAGCTGGTGCTGACTGGCGGCAGTGGTAATCCTTGGTCCCCCTCGTTTTGGCCCCCTTCTCTAGGCTCACCCCCTATTCCTTCACAATCAGTTAAGACCCTTGGCATCACACTCAATCATCATCTGACACTTCACTCCCATATCAGTTCTGTCGTCTCCTCTTGCTTCTTTACCCTGCGTATCATCAGGAAAATATCCCGTTTTTTTTCCCCGCCTGCACTTAAACTTATCCTAATGGCCATGGTCCTATCTAAGATAGACTATGGAAACAATATTTACAATGGTGTCCCCGCTTATGCACTTCAACGCCTTCAACTGGTGCAGAACCAGGCAGCTCGCCTGGTATATGGCCTATCCAAATCCCACCACTCCTCTCCTCTGCTCATAGCCCTACACTGGCTCCCTATCAAACAACGGGCCCTCTTCAAACTTGGATCCCTTACTTTTCAGGCCTGGGCGGGCACGGCTCCTGCCTTTATCAACTCTGCCATCACCAACTACTGTCCTCCTAGAGATCTGCGCTCGTCCACCAAATCTCTTCTAGTCATTCCCCGCTTTAAGAAACAAAGATCGGGAGGCCAGAAATTCTCGGTCCTTGCTCCCACCTTTTGGAATACACTCCCGCCCCCTGTTAGACTTTCCTCCTCTTATATGGAGTTCCGCAAGGCCCTTAAAACTTTTCTGTTTCAGCAAGCTTTTTAACCCCTAGCCTGTTGCGTCCTCTCTGTCCAGATAAACCCCCAGTGCCAAGAAACTGCATAGTGTACGTGCGCTCTATAAATTCCTAAAAATTCAAATTCAAATTCAAGGTACTGGCCTCAATTAACTCCCTGGGAGGTAAGTCAGGGGCTCCGGGGGAAGATTGCGGTATTTTCTCACAGTCTATAACAATGGGTGTCATCTCGATTACCCTTTTTGAAAACTGGCACGATGGTGGAGGTGGCCCAAGAATCAGGAGGACCGGTTATTACCGGTGCGTTAGTGACTGCTATGAGGATGGGTGCCCAAAAATGTAGATCGAATTTATAAAGATCCGGCGGGATACCGGCAGGGCCAGGGACTTTGTTGTTTGACAACACAACAATACCTTTCCTAACCGTTTCTACCGTTAAGGTCAGGGCGGATTTCCCTGCCACTAGCCTGGGCGGACTATTCATGTTGGGGCGACACTGGAACATGACTTCAAAATGGAGCACCCATTCCTCCTCTGTGATGTGGGCCCCCACTGCTTTTCCTGCATCTTCGTTTAAAAAGGGGCTATTTATTATGCTCCAGAACGTAGAACTGCTCTTCAAGGTACTGGCCTCAATTAACTCCCTCCATGTTTCCTCTTTCAGCGTTGCTCTGTGTCTGGCCAATTCTGCCTTTCCTCCCGCTAATATAAACACATAAAGGATTGTGATCACTGTGTATGCTGGTCTCGATGGTAAAACCCGAAATCAATTTGAGGAGTGGCGTGAATACCAGAATAAAGTTAATAAATGAACCATCTCCCCACCCTACAAAGGATGAGATGAGGCCCTTACTGGCGGGAGTCTATTGTACACATTGACGAGGATAAATCACAATTGTGTAATAAGCCATTAAGAGAGTCACCTTGTGCAGCATACTCAAAGTAAATCCCCTTCACACATGGGCAGCCTTCAGTTCAATCAAACTATTGATCCTAGGGTCCCCGCATAGGTGGATGTTGAAATCCCCAGCAATCCCAAAGGTTTTTAATATCTGCATTAAGCTCTTTCCGTAAAAAGAGCCCAACAAAAATATGTTAGAAACAGCCTGGTTACAAACGATGCGTTGTATAAATTAGAAAGCACAAATTTTCTCAGGACCCCTTACAAAGCAGCAACTGTAAACACGGGTTCTCCGTGAACAACACTGCTATTTTACACTCTATTGCTTGGGAAACATAAATCACAAGACCACCCATGGATCTTCCTGAGTAGCCTGAACAAAAAAGGATTTATAACCCTCCAGGGGGAAACTGTTCCCAATCGCCCACATCTCCTGCAAACAGATCAATCTAAACTTTTTTATAATTAGGATCCGTGAGAGGTCAAGAAACTTGTTAGCTAGGCCAGCAACATTCCATGAGATGAAATTACAGTCCATTCCGCCCCAAATCCTGCGGTCTTGCTAGGACTTGTCCTGCTGAATATTTGATGACCCCATTTCCACAAGCACAGCTCCACTCGGTCAATCACAGATGTGCAGAGTGCCCAGAGCTGCAAAACGATTTGACAGCTCCATGAGATGTGGTATAAACAACTGCCCAGCTTGTGGTGCCCAGAAAGTATGGTTTAGATTATTCCAGGGCACTGAAGTTTTTGTAAGCCTGGAAGGAGGGTGGGTAGGCGTATGCCTTCCAAATGGGGCCACAGTGTCATAGATCCTGTTGTTCCATCATGAAGGCTCGGGTTTATAAAAGAATCCGAGAGGGAGGGCCATAATGGTCCACTGTGGGCAAAAAAAGGTACCAGTGGAAGATGAAGCCAGGATCCTTTCTGCAACTTGCAACCTATTAAAGTTAATATTTATGCAGTCTCCTTTATAGGTCTTATAAGATCTTCCTACCCGGTTGACCCCTCGCACCATGTTGATGTATTTTTTTCACCCTTATGCTGAATGCAGTGTTACAAGACAGCCAGTGTATGACTTTGTTTTTCAATTGAGAGTAGTCTTACTTGACACCTTGAGAGAGAAGTAGCACATTCTCCAGGATCACAACATATGGCGTTGATTCTGGCAAGAGATGTAAGTTAACTAAATTCTGATTGGAACCCCACTCTCTAACGTTAAATGTTACCTCCGCCTTGTGAGTCTTGGGGCTAGTTTGTTCAGAGATAGGTGCCCTTCCCTCGATTACGCTTTTTGAATACTGGCACTATGGTGGAGGTGGCCCAAGAATCAGGAGGACCGGTTATTACCGCGGTGTTAATGACTGTTATTGGGACGGGTGCACTAGGATTTAGAACGGTTCCTAAACATGGGCCCAACTGGTTCTGCAAAGGGGGCGGGTACCCTAGATGCTAAGGGTAGTTAGTGGCGATCCCCATAGAGGGCTTTAGAGGTAGCAATGGCTTCTTCCTATTATTTAGACATGAATCAGCCAGGTTTGGGCCCTCATTAGCAATGTGGCAAATCAAGGTCCTTAGTTCTGTATTGAAAACCTCCCCCCTAAGTGCAATACGTTGTCTAAGGTTAGAAAGTTCCTTCTCTATAGAGGTGAGGCTTTGAAAAAGTAAATCAAATTTTGAGTCCAATATAGCCCTATAGTGAGCTCTGACAAGATTCCAGTGCAGTCACCATATCTGCCTTTGTGAGTATGTGCTCGATGGATGCCTTTTGATATGTCCCCTCGGCCTTTTGGCCTTACCCCCAGTCACTAGGCCCTTTCTTTTCATACCCAAGCCTAAACATTCAGTCTCTCCTCCACTTATTTTCCCCTGTGGAGCTGCCATAAGGTCTGCTAGTTGCTTATCGGGGCTACCAACAAATTGCTCCTGGATCGGGGGTACTTCAGCCCCGATACTTGGGTAACCACAATGATAGGTTAAAGGGGTATATGTTGACCAGTAATGTAGCTGGCCACGCCCTGTGCTTGTAGCATTAAGGATCTATTAGATAGGCCTGCGGCAATTTCCTGGATCACAAGCATTTCCTGGATCACAAGCATCCTAGGGGGACTTGAGAGGAGGTGGTTAACAGGGGAACGAGAGAGGCACCGGGTCACCAGCTCAATCTCATTATCAACTCTAGCCACGCTCTGTAGGAAGGAGTCCATATTGACTACTGTGCCTGTAGCCACCTTCCCAGGCAGCGTAGCCACCTTACGTTTCCCCAGAGCAATCCCAGATTATTATCCGTTCTGTACTCTCCAGCTATGGGCCAACATCAAGGGGTAACAATGTGTGTGCTAGAAGCTGGTGCATGAAAATCCAACGGGAGACTGCTAGCACAATAGCACATGGTAAAACAGAATGGGCAAGCCTGGCATGCAGTGCGACCAGTTTAAAAAGTCACCCGGTCATTGTAACACTGAAACAAGTGGTAAATAACTACTTGAAATATAGCACGAGGGAACACCACCCTTCCTACCTGCTCCTCAAGCACCATGATGATCTGTACGATCAGAATCCACAGACCACTGTGGACCTCCTCGTGGCGTTGCAACGCATAGCTGGTAAACAAATGCAGAAAGGTGTTGACGGAGAGAGACCAAGAGGGTAGGCCCAGCCAAGCCTCCTCTGGTCTCTGACAGGCGCAAAAGGGCCCGCCCTTGGCCCGTGCTTTGCGCGGGCACTGCCTGTGCACCTCCCACACTGTGGGAGGACAACTGAGCTTTTCAGAGCACGCAGCGCAGGAGAATTCACTTCCTCCCCCTCTCCCACTCGGGATTCTAGGACATAAAGTCCCCTCTCCACAACAGCAGCCAGCAAAACTAGGCAAACAGTGTTTCCCTCCCCGCGGGCGGACAACGGCGCCTTTCAGCGTGCATGGCGTGGGTGAATCCGCCTCCTCCTCTTCTGGTTCGGCTTCTGCAACAACGAGTCTCCTCTCCACAACAGCAGCCAGCAAAACCAGGCAAACAGTTTTTCACTCCCTGTGCCGCGGGAAGACAACCGCACTTCTCAGCGCACATGGGAGAATCTGCCGCCTCGCCCGCTTGGGCTTCTGGGACATAGAGTCCCCTCTCCACAACAGCAGCCAGCAAAACCAGGCAAACATTCATCCATGGATTGATCATGACAGAGTACCTCCTACCAAGAGGACTCTGGGTTAACAATGCTCCTGGGATCTTTTTACAAGACATAATGTTTAGAAAATCCTGGGCTGCCATCTCTTTGAAGTGTACCAGAGATTGGTTAGTTCTTATCATAAAGACTCCAACAAGGCTATCTGAAACTCTAGCCATAATAATCCAGGTTAGCGAAGCCAACTTAAAAACAACAGTTAACATATCTGTCTTCAAGAAAAGACTATAAGAGATAAACAAAGAGATGAGCGATATGAAAGACTTCATCACAGAGAGCAAAATACAAAAGCTAGGTAAAGACCTCAAACGTTTCTCACAAGGAAAACTGTACCTTTTTTTTTTTTTAAAACACATTTTTATTGGGTTTTTTGTCACAAAACACACATCAATTGTAACATTTCCCATATCCCCACCCATCATATGTAAGTGGGTCTTTGCAATAGAGTCCTAAATAGTGACCCCCAGTATGAATAGGGTCAAGGGTATACATTCTCAAGAAGGGCAGTCCTACCCATCACGCACTTGAAATTCGGTGCATGGTTAACATTGCGGTCAATGTGGTTCTGAAGCACAGGAGCCGACACGTAAGGGATCATGCAATGTACCTGTCGTGTTATAGAGGTATAGTCCAGTCATAGTGTTAGTCTTCCGGGTCGTGTCGTGTGTCATAGTCACGTAGTGTTTGTACCAGGGTCTCCCACGCTTGCGCCATCTCCAAAGCCTTGTCATTCTGCTGTCGTTGTGCCAATTGAAACCTCAGTGTGCTCTCCCCACTAGCCCATTTAAGGAACTCATTGCGCCATCTAGCCCCGTAGGACCCGTCTGTGCCTTCCAGTGTCGCGTAATTTCGCGCTTCGCAAGAATAAGCTCCATGTCTATGAATTTGCTTGTAATCTTATTTTTAGGGGTATGTGGAAACCAATGGAGGACCCCAACAGCCATGTCGAACCTCAAGTCTTGCTCTGTCACCTCGTTAAGAGTATCACCCACTACTGTCCAATAAACGTTTAAACTAGGACATGTCCATAGCATGTGGTTGAGCTCTACCCCAACTGCCTTACATCTGGGGCAGCCCGCGGAATCTACAGCAAAGTATTTTTTGATCTTTCCCGGAGTCAAGTATGCCCAATGAAGGATGTAAAAGTGGACTAGTTGAAAACGCGCATTGCGCGTGCTCTTCCAAGCCCTTCGCAGCAATTGTGCCCATACTGTCTCGGGAATTTCCCTCCCTATGTCAGCCTCCAATTTACTCATTAACGTCTCTAGAGGAGGCAACCCCTTGTTAATCATTCTGGATTAAAGGCATGTAACTGCTTTAACCGTTCCTGCTGCCATCATGATATTAAGGAACATTGTACCCTTATACAAAGGACAACTACACCCCACCTGAAGAATACAGCAATTTCTAATCATTAGGAGGTAGCTCAATGGACACCGCAGATTGGAGTAGCAGAGACAATAAACAATATTGCCAACATGGCAGATGCAGAGGAAGGGAAGAGCACGTGGATGGCAAACTCTTTGATGTGTACCAGAGACGGGTTAGTTCTTATCATAAAGACCGCAACAAGGCTATCCAAAGCTCTAGCCATAATAATCCAGGTTAGCGAAGCCAACTTGAAAACAACAGTTCACATATCTGTCTTCAAGGAAAGACTATAAGAGATCAACAAGGAGATGAGCGATATGAAAGACTGCATCACCCAGAGTAAAATACAAAAGCTAGGGAAAGACCTCAAACATTTCTCACAAGAAAAACTGTAATCTAATACAAAGGACGACTACACCCGCTACACGCCACCAGAAGAATGTTGCAATAGCGAATCATCAGGAGGTAGCTCAACGGACACCACCGATTAGAGTAGAAGAGAAGATAAACAATATCACCAACACAGCATGCCGAGGAAGGAAAAGAGCACATGGATGGCAAACTGGAAGGAGAGCGCATTCTTTGGAGAAAATACAGTGCCCATCAACCAACCCTTTGCCCTACAGTTCACCAGATTTATGAATCCATGCACACAAGGACCCCACCCGACGTTTTCTTTGTTCAGGCCCCCCTTTTTGGGGACCGGCCAACCCGATGGAAAGAAAAAACGAGTTAGGTGGGCCAAAACAGACCAGGAGTCCAAACCAGACATGTCGAATGATCAAGAGAAACCAGGACCCAGCACAGTAACTCGCTAGTACTCAATCTTACTGATATCATCTTAACCCAAGACCAACAACAAGTCCTCAACAAAGGGCTAGGATTTGTCCCCACCCCTTCATTCGACCAATTCAAATTTCACTGTGAGGTAGCAGAATTCTGCAGAATGCTCAAACTCAAAGCATATTACACAAATCTACAGAGCCAACCGTCAGAAGAAGATACGGTCCTCAGAAGCAAGTCCACATTCTTCTCACCAAATACATTCATTCCAATTGAAATCCTCACCTTGGAACTGACCATGGTTAAAGAAGTTGAGAATATAAAGGGAACTAACAAAAAACCTTTCTTCAACGTGACCAGAAAAGAACAGACAGAACTAGAGGGACTAAAGAAGACCGAAGGTCTAGTAATAAAACCTGCAGACAAAGGCGTAGGAATAGTACTACTCAGACCAGAAGACTATTGAACACAATGCACCAACTTACCTTCAGATGACAGATATTACATAGACATAATATCGGACCCCACACCAAGATTAGAACATAACATAAACAATGGGGTAGGAAGCAGAAACCAACTTCTGGGTTTTCCCAAAATTTAAGCTGAATACCGACAAGCAGAAATCCCCAAATACCTAACTTATATCTGTTGCCGAAAATACACTAGAACAGATTACCACCACCAGGTCGTCCTATAGTTTCAGGGATTGGTTTGATACTGAACCTTTATCACAATTTGTGGATTATTATCTAAGACCTCTAGTCTAAAAAGCACCAACATATCTTAAAGATACCATAGATCTCTTGAATTAATTGAAAGACATCACCTACGAACAGGGCAGCAACATTTTAGTTGTGTTGGATGTGGAAAATGTGTACCCCAGTCTCCCACAAGAAGCCCCCCTACAAGCAATTGAAGACTATCTCCCAGACATTTTGTTTTGGAATGCTGTCACCTAGCTCTGACAGAGAACTTTTTCAAATTTGAAGGAGTACTATACCTCCACCACGGAGCTTCTAAGAAGAGCACATTTGCCCCTAATTTGGCAGCACTCTATGTCTGCACTTTTGAAAAGAAATATGTATTCACAGACATGAGCCCCTAAAAAATCAAGATACTCTTCTGGAAGAGATATATAGACGCTATCTTGTTAATATAGTGAGGTACTCAAGATGTTTTTCCAGAATTCCATGAGTTACTCAACTCTTGCAATGAGTTCCTAAAATGTACATATGCGGCCCATGAAAGCACACTTGACTTTTTGGACGTCACCATCTCTGCAGAAAACAATGTGCTGGTAGGTCTACCACTCCGTAGGCACGAAACAGGCATTGAGACAGCATCGATAGGCTCGAACTTCACCCATGAGTAAAATGTCTCAAAGGCATCCACCGCATGTGCAGCTATTGAAAAAGTAACTGCCCCCCTCATCAAAGACACTTCAAGCCTTGAGATGCTGAGTGACTGCTTCCCTGTAATTGCCCCTATCACAACAGATTTCTGGTGTGTTGAACGATTCAATAGAAATTGGAATCAAAGAATTCGAAAACCCACAGAATGAGGAATAATCCTACAAAAGTTAAGCTTCACAAGCCTAAGGAAATAGGTGCTCTCTTGTCCCCAGTGAGAGGTAACAAAGATGAACTCAGCTCAATGCACGCGTGCTGAATGTGAAGGACAGGTTATTGTAGCCAACAGAACTTTACCCAATATATTGTTAAAGTAGAGTTATTGCTTTTGGGTTACTAACAAAACCTGTAGTAGGCTCATGGGCAACATAGCTACAGAATCCAATCTATTTCGTTATTCACAATATCACACACACCACTAAAAAGAATAGATACTTTTAACTAAAAGCATTTATTACAACAGGACTAACCTGTTTCTCAGTACATCCAAAAGGACTACCAAGGGCACGATCTTCTAATAATAGCAAGAATGAACTTTGTGAGCAACGAGAATAAAATGATCATCTATAACATGTTTCAAAAATCATTTAAAACCATACACCCTAAAACCTACTTCTATGTGCTACACTGCGAGTGCATGGGGAGTAAAGCAACTTTCAGTTTAGAGTTATTTAGGGAGTAGAGATGCACTGCATACCTTGTCGATAGCAAGATCTGTTGTTATCAGTGGAGGCATAAAAGCAGTGTTCTCTGTGAAGGGCAAAAGCGCTACAATGGCAATCTTCCTCTGAGACTCAACTTTATCAGTAGCAGGCGCGATGTTGAATCTTTGAAGTGTTCTGGCAGTTGGGGAGACCGTCTCTGGCAAAATCTTGTGCGATAATCTGGGCAAAAGATCTCTCCTGCCAATGGTCCAGTGACGGTTCTTATATACTAAATCTTATCAGAGATTGGTGTCTCTGACTTAAGTTTAGGAATGTCTTACATACCTGCAAAAATCAGGGCGGGGGTGGGGCACACTCTCCAGAGCAATGCTCATCCTAGATTCCTCTCACTGTGAACTGACACCCCCAAATTCTTCAACATTTCCTTTCCTGTTCGCACCTGCCCTCTAATACTTCCCATTGTTTCACAGTTTGCTCTCCTCCCTACTGGTTGGCCAGATGCTTCAGACCACCTTCCTATGAACCATTATTACACTGTGCTGTGATATATAATTTTCTTTGGGATAACGTCTCAAGTGATACTGCTGCTTCCTCTGTTCTTGTATCCTGTTGCCTTCTTTCCTATCTGTTATATCTTTTCTTCTGCCGCTGCCCCTCTGCCCTCAGGCCCTTGAGGCAAAATTATAATGGCTTACAAAAGAGCTATCCAAATATGCAAAAACATTCTTAGGGCAGAATGTTTTTATTTTAAAGTCCTACTGTGTGTATCACTCGGTCTTTGCTTGGTCTTACATTGTCTCTCTGGGTTTCTCGCTCTCTGTCTTTCTTTCTCACATGCCATATGATTGCCTGTGTATAGTAGCAGGATGGAATATAATCAAATTATGCATTGTAGAACTGAGCCGTAATGTGTGATATCTGCTACCTTTCTCCTCATCGTTTTTAAAAAGACATTTTGGTTGGGTCTTGTGAGGGTGCACTCCATTGTGACTTCAGTGAGGTTATGATGTTCATTAATTGGGTTTTTATCATCAAAATTCAGATGGAATTGTGGTACCTCTTACAGAGATGGTTTGCGGATCCTGTTCAGTGGGAGGTTAGTTTGTCATGATGGCTGTTAGATTGTTTTCACTTACCGTTGGAGTGCACTGATTTCTGTTTTTATCTTCTCAGGATCCTTGTTGAGAAAAGGGCTCCTTCGTCAATGGTTTGATTGGCTGTGTAGGTCTAATTTATTCTAGGCAGGAGAAAAATTCAAAAGCTTAAAGTGTCCCTGGTTTTATTATGCCCCTTCCGAGTGGCCGCGCTCAGGCTGCTTAATATTGGACCTTGAGCGGGCATTCGATTCCCTCGAATGAGACTATTTCTTTGCCGCCTTAGCTAAATTTGGCATTGAACCATACTTCATAGGACTAGTCCGGCTGTTATATAGACGCCCAACTGTCCATGTCAAAACAGGCCCTTACATCTCGGACACCATAGTGGTGGGACGTGGACGTGGGACCAGTCAGGGATGTCCGCTGTCTCCCCTGCACTTTTCTTTGGTGGTGGAGCCCATGGCTGCAACTGTTTGAGCCCGGGTGGACACGGGGATCCCTCCGGGAGATGGCACGCATACAATATCCTTGTATGCTGATGACATACTGCTGTATGTCAGAGACCTGCACGCTATTGCCCCCCCCCACACCACATTGGTCCTAATATCATGAGAATTCGCCCTACTGTCGGGCCAGCACGTGAATGCCTCGAAATCGATTGTGTTTCCTTTTGCAGTGAACACTTTGGACCTGAGGTACTCGCTAAGTGGCGAGCAGGTAGCATGGTGTGTTGGCACTTTCCGTTACCTGGGGGTACACATCTACTGCAATAAATCAGACCTGCTAGATGGGAACTTTACCAGGGCGGTGACTGCCATCGGATCCCAGATCTTCTTTTGGAGGACTCTACCACTAACCATCTCAGTCAGAATTGCACTTGCTAAGTTGGTGATCTTGCCTCGGCTCCTTTATTATTTTACAAATCTGCCCCTTTATGTGTCTCCTGCCTTTTTGGGTAAGTTGAGACACATAATTAGAGACTTCATTTAGGGGGCATCCAGACATAGGTAGGTACAGGAAACTCTACCTTCCTGTCTGTCAGGGTGGCCTTGCTACCCCCAACCTTGAGCACTACTATTTAGCCGCGCAGGTGCAATGGATTGCCAAATGGTTGACCTCTCATAATCTCGGGGACACAGCCTCTACTCTCCATCCACTATCGCACCCGCCCTCCTGCACCTGTTCCATCTGTGCACACATCCCAAACGCATGGACTCCCTGCTGCGTTTGGTAGCCCACAGATGCTTTCGCAGGTGTCTGTTCATTACCCGTGCCATGAAACACTATGCCTCCTCTATACCCACCCCTACAGGAAACCCCCAGGGGCCCGCGTGTTACCACGGCTGTGGAGCTGCGATGCTGGGACACAGCTGGCATACAGGACACCAGGGACCTGTTCCAAGACGGAACTCTGATCCCCCACGCTGAGCTGGTAGAAGGGGAGGGTCTCCATCCCGGGAGTTCCTCCTACACCGCTCACTCATAGTTGCACTATCTTCCAGATGGGGCGCGCTGACTAGAAAGCCTCCTGTGCATCATAAGATCCAATATCTACATATTATGGGAGATGGGGGCCACCTGGTCAGATGGTTTGAGGCATCGCCCCGCCAGCACACTGCAATCTCTTTAGGCTCACTACAGTGCACTGGGAGGAGGACCTGGGGTTTGCTTTTACCGAATCAGGATGGACGGCTGTCCTGGAGGGCCCATCCCTCATACCTCGTAACCAGCACTTCTGTCAAATAAAGTTTTTCATTCTTCACCGGGCATACTTCACCCCGGCCCAAATCAATCAATACTTCCACCACACAGACTCAGCTTGCCTCAGGTGTCACACAGCCGATGCAGATATTTTACACATGCTACGGCGGTGTTCGAAACTGGCTACATATTGGAGCGCTATAGTCAATACCCTATCCGGCTGCACAGGGCGAGACATACCTTTCAGCTGGGAGGCCTACATCCTTCATCTGTTTAGGAGGGGAAGGAAGCACAGAGCCACTTCCTGCTTTCTAGACTTGGACCCAACTGTCGCCAAACGCCTAATCACTGGGAGGTGAACGGGGCTCCACAGCAAGCGGAGTGGTGCCAATCCCTGCTCAACTGGGCCAAGGCGGAGATCATTGCCCTGCGCTAGGAGGACCTGCTGGGACTCCGCAGGTTCCCCCTACCCACTGCATGGGAGACCATCCTTACGGAGCTGCTGCAGATAGATGAGTCGAAGGGTGATTCCTCGCCAGGGAGAGTCAGCACCACAGAGGCAGGGTTACGGGTGGATGGGCCATCCTGATTGCACCCCAAGGAAGGTATAGCCGCAACACATTTCTTTTCATTTGGGTCACTCCTGGGGTTGGTCAACATCCCTGGGAGCCCCGTTAGGGGTGCTGTGCGCATGTATGGGATGGGAAGCGTCTAGCAGCGTTACACTTACATTTGTTGCTCCTCCCTCCTTCATCTTGCTTTGTCCTCATTAGGTTCCTACCCTCCTCCACAGTTCAGGTTTACAAAGAAACATGAACAGAGAACATGCAAGCTTTGTGTAAAGTAATACTTAACGTGATGTATATGCCATGGAAGGACTCAGGGGGTAACCTTTCGCTTGTATGAACAATTCTTCTTTATCTTTGATAATATCTATCGTATTGTTGGTTACCCACTGAAGACTACAATGGTAATGTAATGAAGCAGCGATTCATGTCTTAAGGCTGTGTATTTGTTAAAAAAGCAAAAATGACAATGAGGTAATTGAAATTTTTATGGTCAAGTATGTCCCCTAACGTGTACCCCAACGTCTCCATGTACGTGCTTACAAGTACATGCATGTAATTTCCCTCCATGACCGAATATGAAGACGCAAATACATTTGCGTCCAACGTTGACATGTCCTCTTTCAGATCCACCATGAATGGATCGATAATTCAGTTCCTAACTATGCCATGCCAACGTCTTTACATGGTACACTTTTACGTTTTTCCTGGCTCTGCCGAGCTAGGCCCTGATTTCTGTCTCCGAGCCCTTTCTGCTTTCTGCCTCTGAAAGCTGCAGCATGGACACGTATCCCTGACCTCTGCCTTACTTCCTGCCAAGCGAAGCGGTGCCTGGCTCAACCTGGCCTGCCTGCCAAGACAGTATTTTGCCTTCAAGTTATCTGTCCAGCCTCCTCGAAAATACATTCCTGTCTAGTGATTTAGGTAAACATCTCCCCGGCTGCAGAGCAAAGAGCAAGCCCTCCTGTTTCCATGCAAGTAATTTACAGTTCCCGTTGCCATAATAGGCCCATGGCCCTGCACGTAGACATGTAGACACATATGCACGTACTAGCATTCAGTATAGACTAGCCTCTGCCCGAGAGACCTTTTACTCCAGATAATACATCCTCCAAACATAAGATACCAGATATGTTATAGGTCCAGGTCGTTCTGACATCCCAGACTTCTGTCTCCTCTACTAGTTTTAAAGTTCTCCCCAGTTACACGACTATGTCACGTCATGCTAGCTGCGCGCGCATCCGCACTTTCTGCTGATCCTGCAACCTTCTCTGTGCATCCACCCACATGTGACGATTCTTGTGACGTTTCTCTGACATGTACAGTGCACGCCTCAGGCCTTTCTATACGTTTTCCATACGTTTTCCTTCACATTAGTTAGTTCCTGTGGAGGGGTATAGTTCAGTCTACTCCTGCTGAGGAGAGAGGTTTAGTAACAGCTTGGATGGCTTTCTCAGCCTAGAGCACTTTATCTCCAGAGTGGGACTCCTCACATCATTCAGTTCCTGTGGAAGGGAATAGTTTAGCCCACTCCTACCGGAAAGAGCTTTGATGATATTTTCAGCCTACAGCACTTAATTTCCATACTGGGACTCGGGTATTACAAGTCCCTAGGTATTCAAGCAACACCTGTTTCTGGGTGACCCAGTGAGTTCCCTTTGGGCGCCCTCCCTCTCTTTTATGCTGTGTTTTTGAGAAGTTTCCCCAGTAATAACATAATGAGCATATGTCTAGAGGCACATCTACGTGTCTACTTTGTGTCCTGCGACATTAGGGATGTCACAGTAGGAGGGATTCCAAAAACAACCTATGAGAGTCCTTAGATTGGCTTTGACGTTTGACAAGTGGGGTTCTGACACACGTTTGTTGGGTTTTAGTGTAAAGTAATTAGGTTGGGCACATTACAGTTGTGTGCTGAATTTGCCCTTTTTTCTACACTATAGAGCGGGGCCTCATACTCCCGAGCGGTCGCCGGGTGAGGTGAGGTCTTCACCCACACAAAGCTGGGTGAGTATCACTAGGAGGAAATACCTCCATGTGACCTAGCTAATATGCTTTTTAATATGCAGAATGCAAATTATTCATGCATGTGTGTTGTCTATACGAGTTCTTGTGTATTCATGCGGCTGTATGTGTGTATTCAGGTGTTGTTGTAAACAACAAGACTCATTGTCTTTACACTAGGAAGAAGATGTGCTTCTCTCCCTCCAGTGGACATAACTAAGCGTTCAAGGTTCCTGGTAGATATGTAACTTTTTTGAGTACATCTTTTTATAATTTTTTTTCACACATTATTCATTTATTTATGTTTTCACTCAACATATTACGTGTATTTGCAGTAGCTATTCTAAGTTCAATGGTCCTGAAGAAAGCCGGGGCAATGCCCCTATGGCTGAAACATGTCGACCGTTCTGCATAGCGCTACAGGGTAGTCTTACTACTCAGCGTGTTTTTAACTTTGACACATAGATTCCCGCCCCAATGTTTCTAGAATCTAGGTAGTCAATTTTAATTCCCACTATTATTTGAGCACTGCACATTATTCACATCAACCTAGGATGGACACCCAAGCTAGATCACTGACGTCCATTTTCGCAGCGGCACTATAAGGTCGGATGCGTTTTGGCATGATCAGCAATTCCCACATGACGTAAATTCCACCATAAGGGTGGGCTGATGGGAATTATTCTAGCCTGTGTTCGTAACAACATTGTGTTTTGAATCGCATTTAGTTTTCAACAGCACTTTTCACACATTCATCCAACTGCTTCACAGTCCGGTATGGTCACACACCATCTTCTGACCTGGTCTGCTCTTCTGTGTGATGTATCTTGTGAGTAGGGGATTGAGCAGACAGGTCGTAAAACATTCCCCTTTGACCCTCCCCCCCACATTTTGTTGTTTGTTCACTTTGAATAAACTTCAAGTGGTGCAAAACTCGGCAGCCCGCTTACTGTGCAATGTACCTCGGAGATCTTCTGCAGCCCAGGCTTTGCGTGACCTTCACTGGCTCAGAGCCCCGAACCGCGTAAAATTCAAAACCTTATGCCTCCTTTTTAAAATCAGGCAGGGCTCTGCCCCTAAATACCTGCAGAACCTGGTTCAAGTCTATAAGCCTGGTCGGACTTTAAGATCTTCCACTAGTGGTGACTTTTTTGTTCCCAGAATTAAACTAGCCAAAATGGGCGGCCACTCATTTTCTTATCTTGGCCCAAAGATGTGGAATGCTCTTCCGACGGCCTTGAAAGCTGAGACCAATCTTCTTTCCTTTCGCAAAAAATTGAAGACCCCCCTTGTGAGAAGTTGGCCCGATATGCAACGTTCGCTATTCTAGCGACCTCTATGTATCGTTCCAACGACCCTTATGGTGTTTGGTTGTAAGTCAACCTATAGACCAGCTATCCTAGTAGCGTGGATACGAGCAGTCTAAGGCTAAAGACTCGAGAGGGCGTGTTAAGCCAGCTGTTTACCACACATGTACCCCTTGAACACCCAGTGAAAGGACACCACACAAGTGTTATGAAAATAAACAGTATATTTATTAAGAATCACAACAGCCCTGTACTCTTTATGAGGACAGGGTACTAAGCACAAACCAAATCTCTTTAGCAAATACTTCAAGTGCACAATTAGGAACAAGTGTCCGAGGACACGGAAAGATTAAGGTCTCGGGCGGACCCGATAAGGCAAGTCGGAAGCGAGGGACTCGGGACCCTAGAGTAAGGAGGCTATGCAGGCACCGAAATGCCGAGTTACCTAGCCACGAGGGCTGCGGCTGCACAAGTCTTACAGGCGTCGGGGTCTTCGCTGACGAGCCAGGAGCCGGAAGAAAAGGAGTTGCTGGCCGGCGACCAGTGCTGAATAGTTCGTAGAGATCCAAACCTGGATCGGAAATTGAAGAAACCTGAAAGCAGAGGGGACCAAGTTCGTACTACTAGCCAGTAGTCAGAGGGTACCAGGAAGGCACCGGTTGGCCGTCACCTCGACCAGGTGAGTGGGCGACGCTAGGCTCTGCAGTCTCACGGACCAGGAGGCGTTGTCGGCGACCACGGCGGAGGTGCGAGCTGTCCCACGAAGGATGATGCTGTCGGCGTCGCTGGGCCCAGGATGGGGCAACAAGCCTTGGCAGTTCTCAGGGCCACGTGGTGGGCCTAAGAGGGCGTCTTGAGTGGACCAGGAGGGTCCGGGGTGCTTCTCGCAAAGATGGAAGCAAGGGCCAGTCTGGAGCAACCAGACCAGCAGTGATGATTCTCGGATGTCGTCACAGAAGGACACAAGCCAGCGGCTAGTGACCAGACAACGTGCTGAGCAGCGAGCAGAAGGGCCCCACGCAGATCGTGGAGATGCTGGGAGACTGCACTTCGGTGCTGGAGCGGCTCAGGGTCGGGGCTTCTCGGACCCCAGAGCACTCACCAGAGAGTTACCTCGATGGTCGTGCTGGTTTTAAGAGCGTGCAGGTTCTGATGATGGCCGGTCCCTCGAGGTCTCGTCGCACCCACAGATCACAGCTGAGCTGATGATGTGGGTAGAGGTCAGAGGTGCCAGGGAAGCCGGTTCTCGTCGAGCTGGGCCGTCTGATTCCTTGAGGAAGGACTTACAGCAAACCGCAGAGTTCTTAGTTGGTGCCCGCTGGTGCAGGGTGACTACTCCTTAGTCACAAGGGAGAAATCTTGAGAAGAGTCTTGAATGTCCTTTCGTAGAAAGTAGTTCTTGAATCAAAGATGATCTAATTTGGAAGGGTCCCCGCTCCGGTCTTTATTCAAAAGAAAGGGGTGGGTACATGACTAGGTCCTGCCCTAAGGGTGGGACCAGGAAGGGGGCAGTTACACCCCTCTTCTCTGCCGGACTTTCCCCAGGCCAGGGCTGTCGCCCCTGGAACTGGTTCTAACCGGCAGATGCGTAGTGAGCACCGGGGTGCCACTCCGCAGTCACCTTCACGCAAAAGCCCTACCTACCCAGAATACACAAACCCTGTCTGGGACGGTGCGAACACCGCCCTCGACGGGAAACCCTTTGTCCAAGCGCTCCTCGCTGGAAGGACTCCCAGCAGCAGGAGGTCAGACTCGTGTCTGTGGTGGCAGCATCCATTTTGTGGAGCTGAGGCTTCAGTTAACTTTAACCGGGGTTCACGGTTACGTGCATGTCGTGTCCCTCTAGAGGGGTGGGATGCTAACCTCATCGCCAGAATTGGTGAGAGGGCAGCACCCCGATTCGTATGACACCTTACTCGACATGCCTGGATAACGCGACACCGGAGTTACCGTTATGGTACGCGTTATCATGGAACAGCCATTGGGTCTTGATTCCGCAAACTGCAACCGGGCTCGGCTCGGGCCTGAACCTAGCTCACACGAGCCCACGCACTCTGCCTTCAGGATTGTTAAGGCCTGCCATAGGAGTGACTGATAGGAACTCGGGTGTCCATTGTATGGTTAGATATAGAGCTACTATACCTAAAGCGAAGGGTGGTTACACGGCTTCGCCCCAGCTGTCGTGCAGCCAGTTGTGTCAAATTTAGGAGGCCAGCCAGGGGTGGCATAATACATGCTTCAGCCCCTGGCGGCCCTGGGTACACCTATGCCCTGCGTTACGGGGTCTGATAAGGTGGCCCAGTACCAATTGGTAAATGCACCTAGGGTACATATCGTAATTTAGAAAGAGAACAGCCAGGCTGTGGGTCTGATTAGCAGGCCCACAGCCAGAGAAAGTCGTAAACCAGTGAAACAAAAGCAAAAAATCTGGGTGATCATAGGATTGCAGACCCTACTCTCCTACATGACCCCCCCCCAAACGTCGGAACAATAAGCTAACCTTGACCAGGTGAGTCTTCTTGTTCTAAGTGGAAATATCTGGAGAGCCCATCGGCATTGCCATGATCAGTACCAGGTCTATGTTCCACTGTAAAGTCTATCCCCTGTAGGGAAATGGACCACCTAAGCAGTTTGGGGTTTTCACCCTTCATCTGATTTAGCCACAAGAGGGGCTTATGGTCGGTCTGAATCTTGAAGTGAGTACCAAACAAGTATGGCCTCAGCTTCTTCAGGGCCCAAACCACAGCAAAGGCCTCCCTCTCAATAGCTGACCAATTCTTCTCTCTAGGGGTCAGCCTTCTGCTTATAAAAGCAATGGGCTGGTCTTGACCATCAAAATTCAGTTGAGAAAGAACAGCTCCCACACCCAACTCAGAAGCATCTGTTTGGACAATGAATGGTTTGGAGTAGTCCGGACTCTTGAGGATAGGGCCGTGCACATGGCCTGCTTTAGGTCTTCGAATGCTTTTTGACAGCTCGCTGTCCACTGAACCTTTTTTGGCATTTTCTTACTTGTCAGTTCGTTTAATGGTGTCACAATTGAACCATAGTTCCTGACAAACTTCCTATAGTAACCAGTCAGGCCCAAGAAAGCTCGAACCTGAGTCTGGGTGGTTGGAGGAGCCCAGTCCCTGATTGACTGTATCTTGCTCTCCAGTGGCTGAACCTGACCTCCACCTACAAGGTGGCCCAGGTATACAACCTGTGTCTGCCCTATCTGGCACTTGGTGGCCTTGATAGTGAGACCTGCTGCTTGCAGTGCCTCTAACGTCTTCCGCAGGTGGACCAGGTGATCCTCCCAGGTGGAGCTAAAGACAGCAATATCGTCAAGATACGCCGCACAGAAGTCATCCAGCCCAGTAAGGACTTGATTCACCAACCGTTGGAAGGTGGCAGGTGCATTTTTCAGACCAAAGGGCATCACCACGAACTGGTAATGCCCACCAGGGGTTGAGAATGCGGTTTTAGGCTTGGTGTCCTCAGCTAACCTGATTTGCCAATACCCAGCTGTCAGGTCAAACGTACTTAGGTAGTTGGCCGAAGCCAATCTATCGATAAGCTCGTCTGCCCTTGGTATTGGGTGGGCGTCAGTCTTAGTGACTGCATTGAGACCCCTGTAGTCTACGCAAAACCTCATCTCTCTCTTACCACCCTGGGTGTGAGGTTTCGGCACTAGAACTACGGGACTAGCCCAAGGGCTATCCGAGGGTTCAATGACTCCCAACTCCAACATTTTCTGCACTTCACTTTTGATGCAGTCTCTAACGTGATCAGGCTGCCTGTAGATTTTACTCTTGACTGGCAAGCTGTCACCAGTGTCAACCTCATGGGTGCACCAATCGGTCTGACTGGGTGTTAGAGAAAACATATGCCTGAACGACTGAAGAACCTGTTTACAGTCGCTCTGTTGATGTTCGGAGAGGCTGCCACAAAAGACAACACCATCTACCGAGCCATCGTCAGGATTCTGAGTGAGCAGGTCGGGGAGAGGGTCACTCTCCTCTTCCTGTCCCTCATCTAGGGCCATGAGCAAACTCATGTCCTTCCTGTCGACATATGCTTTTAGCCTGTTGACATGAAGCACCCTGTGGGGGCTCCGGGGAGTTCCCAGGTCGACCAGGTAGGTGACCTCTCCCTTTTTCTCCAGGATGGTGTAGGGCCCGGACCATTTGTCCTTGAGTGCTGCTGGGGCCACTGGCTCCAACACCCACACCTTCTGTCCGGGCTGGTAAACAGTCAAGACAGCCTTTTGGTCATGCCAAGCTTTTTGGAGTTCTTGGCTGGCCTTAAGGTTTTCAGATGCCTTTTCCATGTACTCAGCCATCCGCGAGCGGAGGCCAAGCACATAGTCCACTATGTTGGCTGCAGGCTTTTTGAGAGGTCTCTCCCATCCTTCCTTCACCAAACACAGGGGTCCCCTTACAGGATGCCCGTACAGAAGTTCAAAAGGGCTGTAGCCAACCCCCTTCTGTGGGACTTCTCTGTAGGCGAACAAGAGGCAGGGGATCAGGACGTCCCATCTACGCCGAAGCTTTTCCGGTAGTCCATGAATCATCCCTTTTAGGGTCCTGTTGAATCTCTCAACAAGCCCATTGCATTGTGGATGATAGGGTGTAGTGAACTTGTAGTTAACACCACATTCCTTCCACATAGCAGTTAAGTAGCTCGACATGAAGTTTGCACCTCTGTCGGAGACGACCTCCTTAGGGAAGCCCACTCTGGAGAACACTCCAACTAGGGCTCTTGCCACAACAGGTGCTGTAGTGGTCCTAAGGGGAATAGCTTCAGGATACCTGGTGGCATGATCCACTACCACCAGTATAAACTTGTGCCCTGATGCTGTAGTTGGTTCCATGGGACCGACGATGTCGATCCCCACCCGTTCAAAGGGCTCCCCCACCACAGGCATTGGTATAAGGGGGGCCTTTGTCGTGCCACCTGACTTACCACTGGCTTGGCAAGTGACACAGGAGCGGCAAAACTCCTTGGTATCCTCGTTCATGTGAGGCCAGTGAAAGTGTGAGACAAGCCTGTCCCACGTTTTCGTCTGGCCTAAGTGACCTGCTAAGGGAATCTCGTGGGCCAAGGTAAGTAGGAAACCACGCTGAGACAAGGGTACAACCAGCCTCCTGGTCATGCCAGGCTTGGGGTCTCTTGACTCAGTGTACAGGAGTCCATCTTCCCAGTATACCTTGTGGGTACCTGTGGCGTTCCCAGCAGCCTCAGCAGCAGCCTGCTGTCTGAGGGGTTCAAGAGAAGGGCAGTCTAACTGGTCCTTCCCCAGGTCTTCCCTTGAGGGTCCCCCTGAACCCAAGAATTCAACTTGATCAAGTTCGAATTCCCTAGGCTCAGTTTCCCTCAATTCCTGTAGGTCAGCCTCCTCTGAGACTTGATCCTCGACCTGGGGCAAGGGGGAAGGCGCAGCCTTAACCCTACTGCTCTTTTTCTTGGGAGGTGTCTGGTCCGTTGTTCCAGGATCCAGCACCTGTTCAGTGGGGCATTTCCTGACCTGTGACCTAGTCACAGCGAACACATGTGCTGGCAAACCTAACATTTCCATGTGAGTCCGGTGCTCCACTTCTGACCATTGTGACGACTCCAAATCATTGCCCAACAAACAATCCACTGGGAGGTCTGGACTAACTACAACCTTCTTGTGGCCAGTTACCCCTCCCCAGGAGAAAGCTACAATTGCCATACTGTGATTGGTAGTGACATTGCTTGCATTGGTCACCAGGAATTCTGTACCTGGCATGATCTGTCCAGGGTCCACAAAGTTAGGCGTCACCATGGTGACGCTGGCACAAGTGTCCCTATAGGCCTGAGCCATCTTTCCATTTATGAAAGGCGTCTGTCGGTATTTGCCCAAAGTATTGGGGCTTACGTCAGGGGATACGTCTGCGTCCCCTGTACTGACAAGGACAGCCTGAGTGAGTGTGCCAACTAAGTTGTCACGCCCCTCAGAACCCAGGGTTAACCCTACTAAACCCTTGGGAGGCGCACTACCACTGCTGACTGTACTAGGGGGCACAGGTGCCTTAGGGGCTGCAGTGGCAGGAGTCTGCCCTCCTCCTTTCTTGGTGCACTCACTAAACCAGTGAGACTTACTTTTACAGTACTGGCACCATCTTTTGGATTGGCCTTCTTTCTTCTTTTGGGGAGCCTGACCCCCACCCTCTTTGGGTTGTTGGGGACCTGTCGAAGACTTTTGGTCATTTTGTTCCCCTTTAGAATCTTTACCCTTCTGGTCTGCTTTCTTCTGACCACCTTGATTCTGGCCCTGGTTCTGCTTAACTCTTGTACGAACCCATCTGTCTGCCTTCTTTCCCAATTCTTGGGGAGAGGTCAGATCCGAGTCGACAAGATGCTGATGCAACAACTGGTTCTGACAATTGTTTAAAATTTGTTCTCTCATCATCAAATTATACAATCCTTGATAATCAGTAACCTTACTGCCCAGCAACCAGCCCTCAAAAGCCTTAGTGGCACAATCGACGAAATCAGACCAATCTTGAGACTGCGTTTTCTGGGTATCCCTGAACAGCACCCTGTACTGCTCAGTGGTTAGGCCGAACCCTTCAACGAGTGTATTTTTCAAGATTTGGTAATTGTTAGCATCCTCCACCCTTGTGGTGAGGAGCTTGTCTCTTCCTTTTCCTTCAAAGGAGAGCCACAAGATAGCTGCCCACTGACTCTGGGGAACACCCTGCACAGTGCAGGCCCTCTCCAAAGCAGTAATCCATTTGTGGATGTCGTCCCCTTGCTTAAAGGGGGGCACTATCTTACCAAGGTGTTTCGTATCGAAACTCTTTTCCCTATTACTAGGTACATTGCTGCCACCAGTGGGGACTACCCCACTTAACTGTTGCTCTCTAGCAAAGGCAAGCCTTTCTTTGGCCAGGGCAAGTTCTTCCCTTTCGATCCTCAGATTAGCTGCCCTTTCCTTAGCTTCGTACACTCTCCTCTGAGGGGACGTCATCCCTCTCTGAGAAGAGTTGTGAGAGCCATTGGTTCGAAGGGATCCGCCAGAGTCTCTTGACAGAGATCGGGCTCGTCCATTCCCAATGTTAAGCTGACCTGATAGTGGCCCCAGGGGTCCCCCAGTACCGCTATCATGTTTGCTTAAGTTGGACCTGCTTAGTCTGACGACTTCTACCTGTCCCTTATCTGCCTCATCCCCAGAGAGATCCTCATCCTCATCCTCCTCCACATCCTCGTTCTCAGTTGCGAGGTGAATGAGGTCAGGATCGTCTCGGGTTCCCTCGAGGGGAGGCATGTCTCCTTCTGGATTAGAAGAGCTACGAAGTTTCTCAGCTCTCCTGGCATCATAAGTCTCCAAGAGACCAATCAGAAAGGACGTTGTGGGGTTAGACCCCTGCTGAATCTTCCTGGAGTGACACAGTCGTCTTGAATCCTTGAAGCTCAGCACAGTATATCCTGAAGGGATGACCTGTGGAGGGTCAACTGACACAAGGGGAGACCCAGAGTTTCCTCCTTTGTCCGACATACTGGTTCTAGTGTGGTGTAAGTGATGCACCTACCTACACTACGTGTTTACCTACTGTACCCTTGCTAAGAGTTGTAGCCAAGGTGTGCTAAGCCTTGAGGAGCTACAACAGCTGGTTCAGTAGAACTCAGAGTATTCTAAGCTTTTAGTTATATGTACTAACAGTACTTTGTGCGATCTTTCAACAAGATATTCTTAGGATACGTGTGGTAAAACAACAGCAAGCTCAAATCCCACCGCTGCCACCAATGTGAGAAGTTGGCCCGATATGCAACGTTCGCTATTCTAGCGACCGCTATGTATCGTTCCAACGACCCTTATGGTGTTTGGTTGTAAGTCAACCTATAGACCAGCTATCCTAGTAGCGTGGATACGAGCAGTCTAAGGCTAAAGACTCGAGAGGGCGTGTTAAGCCAGCTGTTTACCACACATGTACCCCTTGAACACCCAGTGAAAGGACACCACACAAGTGTTATGAAAATAAACAGTATATTTATTAAGAATCACAACAGCCCTGTACTCTTTATGAGGACAGGGTACTAAGCACAAACCAAATCTCTTTAGCAAATACTTCAAGTGCACAATTAGGAACAAGTGTCCGAGGACACGGAAAGATTAAGGTCTCGGGCGGACCCGATAAGGCAAGTCGGAAGCGAGGGACTCGGGACCCTAGAGTAAGGAGGCTATGCAGGCACCGAAATGCCGAGTTACCTAGCCACGAGGGCTGCGGCTGCACAAGTCTTACAGGCGTCGGGGTCTTCGCTGACGAGCCAGGAGCCGGAAGAAAAGGAGTTGCTGGCCGGCGACCAGTGCTGAATAGTTCGTAGAGATCCAAACCTGGATCGGAAATTGAAGAAACCTGAAAGCAGAGGGGACCAAGTTCGTACTACTAGCCAGTAGTCAGAGGGTACCAGGAAGGCACCGGTTGGCCGTCACCTCGACCAGGTGAGTGGGCGACGCTAGGCTCTGCAGTCTCACGGACCAGGAGGCGTTGTCGGCGACCACGGCGGAGGTGCGAGCTGTCCCACGAAGGATGATGCTGTCGGCGTCGCTGGGCCCAGGATGGGGCAACAAGCCTTGGCAGTTCTCAGGGCCACGTGGTGGGCCTAAGAGGGCGTCTTGAGTGGACCAGGAGGGTCCGGGGTGCTTCTCGCAAAGATGGAAGCAAGGGCCAGTCTGGAGCAACCAGACCAGCAGTGATGATTCTCGGATGTCGTCACAGAAGGACACAAGCCAGCGGCTAGTGACCAGACAACGTGCTGAGCAGCGAGCAGAAGGGCCCCACGCAGATCGTGGAGATGCTGGGAGACTGCACTTCGGTGCTGGAGCGGCTCAGGGTCGGGGCTTCTCGGACCCCAGAGCACTCACCAGAGAGTTACCTCGATGGTCGTGCTGGTTTTAAGAGCGTGCAGGTTCTGATGATGGCCGGTCCCTCGAGGTCTCGTCGCACCCACAGATCACAGCTGAGCTGATGATGTGGGTAGAGGTCAGAGGTGCCAGGGAAGCCGGTTCTCGTCGAGCTGGGCCGTCGGATTCCTTGAGGAAGGACTTACAGCAAACCGCAGAGTTCTTAGTTGGTGCCCGCTGGTGCAGGGTGACTACTCCTTAGTCACAAGGGAGAAATCTTGAGAAGAGTCTTGAATGTCCTTTCGTAGAAAGTAGTTCTTGAATCAAAGATGATCTAATTTGGAAGGGTCCCCGCTCCGGTCTTTATTCTAAAGAAAGGGGTGGGTACATGACTAGGTCCTGCCCTAAGGGTGGGACCAGGAAGGGGGCAGTTACACCCTTCTTCTCTGCCGGACTTTCCCCAGGCCAGGGCTGTCGCCCCTGGAACTGGTTCTAACCGGCAGATGCGTAGTGAGCACCGGGGTGCCACTCCGCAGTCACCTTCACGCAAAAGCCCTACCTACCCAGAATACACAAACCCTGTCTGGGACGGTGCGAACACCGCCCTCGACGGGAAACCCTTTGTCTAAGCGCTCCTCGCTGGAAGGACTCCCAGCAGCAGGAGGTCAGACTCGTGTCTGTGGTGGCAGCATCCATTTTGTGGAGCTGAGGCTTCAGTTAACTTTAACCGGGGTTCACGGTTACGTGCATGTCGTGTCCCTCTAGAGGGGTGGGATGCTAACCTCATCGCCAGAATTGGTGAGAGGGCAGCACCCCGATTCGTATGACACCTTACTCGACATGCCTGGATAACGCGACACCGGAGTTACCGTTATGGTACGCGTTATCATGGAACAGCCATTGGGTCTTGATTCCGCAAACTGCAACCGGGCTCGGCTCGGGCCTGAACCTAGCTCACACGAGCCCACGCACTCTGCCTTCAGGATTGTTAAGGCCTGCCATAGGAGTGACTGATAGGAACTCGGGTGTCCATTGTATGGTTAGATATAGAGCTACTATACCTAAAGCGAAGGGTGGTTACACGGCTTCGCCCCAGCTGTCGTGCAGCCAGTTGTGTCAAATTTAGGAGGCCAGCCAGGGGTGGCATAATACATGCTTCAGCCCCTGGCGGCCCTGGGTACACCTATGCCCTGCGTTACGGGGTCTGATAAGGTGGCCCAGTACCAATTGGTAAATGCACCTAGGGTACATATCGTAATTTAGAAAGAGAACAGCCAGGCTGTGGGTCTGATTAGCAGGCCCACAGCCAGAGAAAGTCGTAAACCAGTGAAACAAAAGCAAAAAATCTGGGTGATCATAGGATTGCAGACCCTACTCTCCTACACCCCTGTTTAATTCATTTCCTGGCACTCCCAGTTTCTGTCCGAGCCTCTGCTTGTTTCTTTCTTTTATCTATTTCTGGCGCCGGGAAACCCACTGAGGGTAGCTGTGCGCAATACAAGTTTAATAGAATAAAATAAATTCC